>NC_088603.1:38718511-38961011 GCF_036013475.1 Columba livia | reverse complement strand
CTTATTCCATTAATTCAATAGAGGCTCGGCAGTTCTGTATTTAAGACAAAAAAAAAAAAAGCTACACACTACCCTATGGAAACTATGATTCTTTGTTTCTGCAAGTTAACTAAATGCAAGAGACCATTTTTAATTCAATATTACTTAAGCAGAAAATAAGTCCCTCATTCATTCGTCCTGTAAGTAGCTTTTTTATTTTTACTAATTAAACAATTGTTTACTTTATAGTGGCAGTAAAAAATACTGAAAGTACTTTTAGCCTAAGGCAACCAGATGCCCCAGATTCATCAGGCCAGTCCCATTTTTTTTAATGGACCTTCCTGTTGTCTGTTGCAAATTGTCCGGGTGCGGAGCTGTTCCAGTTTTCACAGCCCCCTTCCCTTCTTCCCCGGCAGCCAACGCTCCAGCCCCAGTTCACTTCCTTTGTGTCTGACATCTGCACCATTAGACACCGGAAAGGTGGGCAGGTAGCCCAGTGGCCACAAAACCTGTTTCGTTTCTTGGCTGTGCCCCAACAGCCCCGCTGCCCTACCCACAAAAATCTTCCAGGATGCTAAGACCGCAAATCTGGTCAGCTTATTTTAGCCAACTGTATTATTTAGAAAAATTAAAACAATTATTGCTTGCTTCAAAATGTTTATCTGCCTCTTTAGTTTTCACAGAACGTTTCCTTGGTTTATGGCTGATATTTTATGGCAGAGAAGTAATTCTTTTAAAAAACCCACAAAATATCATTGTTCTGAGACAGCTGAACCTGAAGCTGTTAATTTCTTTTTCATTTTGGGTTTTTCCAGGGGGGTGCTGCCTCTGAACAAAAAGGATGAAATAAAGTTGGAGCAAGATGTAGACATACAATAGGTAAGAAAGTTATTTGTATAAAAGCCCTCTAAAACAGCATTGAGTAGTAACATTATTGGGAACCAAAGAAATTGCTCGATATCTGGGCTGCCATTCTTCCTTGGGGAAACTGTATTTAACAAAAAAAAAATCACAAAGCACACATAAGTGCCTCTCATAACGTGAAAGATTTCTGTTTAATTTTGTTTAAGTGTTCTGTGCTATCAGTTGCTGTTTGAATTAAATGAAAAGCAATTTCAGTGGCAAACTGAACCTTTAAATGTAAGAAAAAATTTCCATTTTCTTTTGAGCTATGATCTTAAATTATAGCGGTGCCCACTAGAGCTGTTTGAGCTCAGGTTGTGTTGGTGTGTTTGTTATAATAAACCCCTTACTTAAGTAGGATTACAACTTGGCCACAACAATACTGAGCAGAATAAAAGGTGACAAGAAAACTCTTAGTCTGGGAAAGATTTAAAAAAATATAAATAAAATAAAATTTAAAAAAAAATCACCACCACCAACAACATATTTAAGATCAAATCCTCCTAAGTTTATCACTTTAAAGGGGATATTGTTAACATCATTACTAATTAAAATAAACAGATTTTGACAGCTGCCTCATTTGATCAAAAGTACAATTAGGACTTTTAAATGATCCTTGTTTTGAGTCTCATTTTAAAAACACAACACAGATTGTGTCCATTGTGAGAAAGCGTTTGTAATAGCTGACTGGAAATCCAATGGTGATTTTTAGTATTTGAATAAGTGAAATAAATTAAGATGACAACTCAATAACAAAAAACCTTTTCCAAATTATTTTTGTACTGCCTGAAAATCAGCTTCGTACCAAAGTAATAGTGAACAGTTTATATACATCCTCAACCATGTCAGCCATATAGGAATCTTCTGAAATATATGCTGTAATTTAAAAAATTATAATCTTATACTTGAATCTGAATTTTATAGTCACAGCTGATGTAAAATGTCCCTCACTGGTATGTGGCAGCCATTTTAGGTATTCAGGTTGTTTTGTTGTTTTCTACCCGTATTTATACAGCTGAAATACAAATACTTGAAGTATGGTGAATCCCATCAACATATCATAAATACGCTGCAGCATTTCAAGATAACAGGTAAATTTCTGACTTCATCTTTGTTTTGTTTTGTGTTTAAAATATTATTACAAAAAATAAATTCAGAAGAAAATCAAGCATAGAAATATAGGATCAAGATCTGAACTTTCTCCAAGAATGTTTTGTCCTTTCCTCGTGCTTAGGCACTTGAAGCATTTTGAAACATTAGCTAATTTGTTTTTTCAATGTCCTCGAGAAAAGTGTGAATTGTGTTTATTATCCCTGTCTCACAGATGAAGAAATTCATGTCCAAGGACCTGATGAAGGCCACTCAGGAAGCCTGTGGAAGAGGTGAGTATGGACACCTTGCTGCACATCTCGTGCTGCTCCTTCCTTCCCAAAACACGTCTCATCTCCCTAGGACTGCACGGGAAATAAAATGCAATAAAGAGTTTATAAAGGCAAAGATGATGCAAGTCCATCCAATGACAGCATAAAGCTTTTTTGTGGTACCACCTTGGGAAGGTATTTCTTAAACTAGATCTGACTATCGTGTAGGCATTGTCATGGTTTCTAGCTTTGTAGTAGGTGAACTCACAAATGCGATCGTTTTCAGACTTTGTCCTCTAGAGCCAAGGCTATATCTTATCATGATTGTGATTTTACCTACTTATTTAGGAGGTGAGAAAGCAGAACAGGAAAAACATGGGAGTCTGAAGAATGAAAGGTAATTTCCATTTTAATTCCAAGTTACTTGGAATTATATTGTGTGAATTCTAACCAAATAATGAATGGCTGAGATTTAGAGGTTCAGCTTGGATATCTTACCACAGCTGCTCACACAGCCCAAGCTGCAACGCAGTTGTGTCTTTCCCAGTTCCTGCTTTTTGATCTGAATCAAGATCATTTACCACATTTGTCCCCAGCTCCATCGTAAAATGGGCAAAACTTACTGCTTTTTTCTTGCTCTTAATTCAAGCATGTTCCTGCCTGTCTTTATCCCATCACTGACTGCCCTTTTCCTACCACAGCAAACCCAAACTATTACACTTTTAAAGCCCTTCCATAGCTATGAATCCCCCACAGATGATCTTTTCTTCTGCACTAATTCATATATTCTCAACTGGTCACTGCCAATGACGGCAGCCCCCATTCCTCATCAGCCAAAATTTCCTGGAATTACCCTTGTGCTTTTTAGGAGACTGTCCCCTACATTTCAGAGGAGTTTCCCACAAAGTCTGCACAGCTATTACTTAATCTTCCTTCAGCTCTTGCCTTAAAACTCACCTATGCTGTGATGCTGATAAAGCATCAGACAGTAGATTGTGTGTGGTGTCTTGTCCCTGTTATGCTAATGATAATACTTTCCCTGTTATCTGATGCTACTTCATTGTGTTGTGTTCACCTATTGTTCCCTGCCATGTTCATAGAACCTCCCTGAAAACTCATTTAACTCAGTGTAAAGGCTTCTACTGCTTTCAAAGGCTTTGGATCAGGCTCCTGGATGCTAAGTCTCTTCCATTTTACAGGCACAGTTAGGAACACAGTGGGGGTCCTGTCCAAGTAAATCGTACATCTGACAACATTTTACCCTTCCTCCAGATTGCATTTCCTTAGTAGCTAACTTCCTTTTGCTCCTGTGTGAAGGGTGAAGATTTGCCACTGAACGCTTTTTTTTTTTTTTAATTTAAAATTAAATTTAAAACAAAAAGGAGCTTTCTTTAGACTTTGTTTTGAGGACTCTTAAGCTTTGTTCCGTGGCAGCCCCCCTTTTCTCCTAATCTATTTACTCATTTCCACTTTAAATATTCACTTAGGTAGTCACTTAACTAATTCAACTTATTTTGAATTAGAATAGCCCTATCCCAAGGACATTTAAAATCCAAAGCCCCTGCTGGATCCAGATTTTTTTCAAGACCTAACCCAAAACAGACAAACAAAAGCGTCTCAGACCTAGGGCAGAATGAGCCCATTTCTGGCAGTGACCTCAATAAGCATAGGGGTGTGGGACTGTGCAGAATCACAGAGAAATGTCTGTTTAAGTTATGACACTGACTCCATAATTCTGCATCAAGTCGCTGGGAAAACAGGAGGCCCCTGTGCAAAGTCACACCGAGGACCTGCTTCCACCACCTCCCTCTTCCAGGCAGAGGTAACCCAGAAAGGTTCTCCTTATCTCCCTGTCAACCGTGAGAGAAGGAATAGCAAATTTTAAAATCAATTCTGGAAGAGTTTGCAAGTTGGCACAAGAGCCTGTAATGGCTCTAAACCTTTAACATTATTTTAAGGCTATATTTAAATATATATGTGTCATTTAAAATAACTCCCATGCCCTCCTCCCATTTGCTATTATTCATTTCAGCACCGATGCAACAGCCAAATGGTTTACCAGCCTGTGTCGCTAACACTTGCATAATAACTTGAGATCTCACAACCCCTCTATTTATCAAGCAACAATGTTACCAAAAATAACTATATGCATAGCTATAAGGGGAGATGGGGAGGGGGAGAGGGGGGAAAGGGGATGGGGAGGTTTGTCAATACAATTTGAAACCTGCAATAAAGAGCTAGTGTTGAAGATTTAAGAGAGTGCAAGTCACTTTCCTGATGGGGCCACAAAAATATGGGCTGTGCAGGCCCTTGTGTGCATGGCTCCCACCCTTGGAGAGGTTCTGGGACTGCCAGGTCAATGTGGAGCTCCAGAGCGATGTCACCACAGATGTCACTGACAACCAGCAGCAAGTGCAATGGGGGAGACTTCTCGGGCAAGGTTCTCCATATCGGCATAACAAACCCACAGAAGCCCCTTCTCCACTGTGTCTTCGCAACCCAGCAGTGATCAGCATTTCCCTTGCTGTGCACCTATTCTCAGTACCATTAATTCACAGCAGAATGACTGGGGTTTAGTGCAAAATGCAGCAGGTTAATCAAGATGGAATGCCACTCTTGCGTCCGTTGTCCACTTATTGTAAATGTTTCTCATGTCTCTGTGTGTGTGTGTCTGTGTGTGTGTGTTTTTTCTTTTCAAAGCCTGAGCATTCCTGGGGGCGGGAGGGAAGGAGGAAAGGAGGCAGCAGCTCTTTAGAAAGGCTGCTTCATCTGTGAAGTTTACAAAATACCATCAGCATCGCTGAACTAATGAATAACAAGAATGTGTTGTCTCTAGCTTTCATGCAGCCTGTTCTGAAAAGATTCAAAACTGTGTGGGACCTGCAGTGTTGATCTGCCTATTCCAGGTACAGCTTCAATGATTTTTATCTCAGCTTGGAACACAGAGTGTGTTCTGATACTAATACTGATAAAAGCATAAAGGCTGATGCCATCTGCCATGGCAACTATCAAGATGGCAGCTGCTTTTCATCAGCTTTATCTGAACTTTGCATTAATGGGAATTCAGACACTGTGGGTGCGTTTTCAAAAAGGACATAAAAATGATAGCACTCCTCTGAATAAAACCAATTCGTCAAATATCAACCTACTCTCATCTCCTTTATCTTTCCGGTAAGAAAAACGAAAAGGGGGGGAAAATTCCATGTGTGCTCTCTTTAGATCACCTTGTCTCTTTATCAGCCCTACTCTCTGATGCCAGTGGTATCAGGCGCTTTTACTTGCACAGAAGCAGCAGCAGGGCTGTAACCCTGAGAGGCTCTGACTTTGAATCCCAGCGCTGGCATCGCTACTACAAATGGGATTCAAATGTGCAGTGTCTGAGGGCAGTGCAATCAACAAAATAGCATGTGAGTGTTCAGAGCCTACCGCAGGTAATAATAGAGGCTTTTCCCAAAGAAAGAAAAAAGAAGAAAAGTAAGAAATAAATAAAGGGGGTGGGGGAAGAGAAATAAGGAGAAGAAAAAAATGTTCTAGTAGTAATTCTAAGGGTTTATTTTTTTTCCTCGGCAACAGTGTACAGCAGGTACACCTTCTCCATGTTCATTAGCAGTGCTAGAGCATGACAGCTCACTACAGAAAAGATGCTAATTGCAGCACACAAGCTTTGTGTTGCTGGCTATAAAAGTATATACGAAATATAAATATAAGATGGTAGTATACTAACATATTAGAATGCTGTTACACTTCTACTGATTTTGCTATTTTCCAGAAGGTTATTTTCCCTGAATTTTTTCCTCTGCTAATTAAATCTTTATTTGATTTATTTTTTTAGGTTTAACTTAGCATCTGGCTCTCTCCTTCTTGGAATAAATTTTATTGAATTTTAAGTAGATATAGATATATAATGGATGTATCTAAACAAAAAAAAAAAAAAAAAAAAAGAAAACGATGCTAAACTGTACACACACTGGAATCCAAAAATTTACAAAACATGTTCTCAAAAGAGTGTTTGTTGCTACTAAAGATTGCTTTGGCAAGTAAGACTGAAATGTTTGAACGTTAGTGAAAGAAAGCCTAATTAGAAAGCAGAATTAGACATAGATGGCAAGTTAGACACAGAGAGGACAAGGACCAGAGCCTGGATTGTGCAAAATGCTGGGTGACTTCAGCTTTCCAAGAAGTCGGTGGCAGCTGAGGGAGCTCTCTGGCATCACAAGTCACGCCTCAAGGGACTGAGTTTACTCAAAGCAAGAAGAGCAGAGCAAATCATCAGCTGTTGTAAATCAGCTTAGTGCCACAGCGGTCAAAGCCAGGGCCTGAGCTGGGCCAAAGGCAGCGGCAGCTTGCTGACTTGCTCATCACAACTACTTGGCCCAGAAGCTCTCAAGGTTACTAAGAATCCACAGATCCATATCTAAATTAAAATTATGAACTGCATTAGTAATAATGCTGCCCATTATGAAAGATTTTCAGTCCTTCTTAATATTTGTATCTGGAAAAAATACTACCTGATTCTGCAACAATGTGATTGTTGGAAGCTGGGAGGGAAATAGTTGAGACTTAGCAAAGAGATTATTACATTTTCCGTCTGCAATCTACCATTTCAAATATGCACTTGTTTTCTCTTTCTGCTGTGTTATATACCAGATAAGGCTAGTAGGCAGGGTGAGACAACCTTCATTTTCAACAACGTAAAAAGCAAGAGAAAGAAAAAGGTCTACAAAAATTCAGTAAAGCAACAAAATAATGTACAAAACCCAAGCTTTCACAAGATTTTGTTTTCCAGTGCTTCCAGTCCAACCCAGATCCTCAGTGACTGCTGGGACACTGTTGGGTCACTTAAATTAGGGAGTTCTGTAAATTTAAATGAATTTCCTTTCAGCAAAATACCCCTCTCAAAAACTAAAACGTGAAAAATGTTAAGTCATGTCTTTGTAGGATGATGAAAAGCTGCAACACCAAGGAGACCACATGGAGGTCTTATTGCCTTTCAGTAACTTCCTCCAAATTATATAAAAGATACTTTGATATAGCTAGAAGGAATATGAAGAACCTGAGGAACATGAACAATGAGAAGCTTAAACCGCTGAAACTTTCGTTATGCTTGCTACAGGAATGGGAGATTTTTCTGCCTCAAATCCATCAGTCCCACAGCATTTTTAGGCACTAAAAACATTTATTTTAAAAAAATATATATTTTTTTAAATAATTGCCTTGCACTAGAGAATAACGGCAATAAAAAAAAAAAAAAAAGCACAGAAAAAAACTGAAGCTGAGAAAGCAAAAGCAGAGCTGATACCACGCAGACTTTTAGGACACAATTCTGTGTGTGAAAAAGTTGATTAACCTCCCCTCTTTGCAATATATTTCATTCAACTTCAACCACCTGCATTCTTTTGCACCTAAATGGCTTTGAAAATATAGTGCAACTGGCCCAGGTCACTCTCCTGATATAGGAGCTGCCTTGATAGTATGCTCCTTAGCAAAGATATAAATGTGGTACTAACACAAGCACACAAGACCAAGCTTTAAATTAAAGTAGATTTCAGAGACTTTTGTGGCTAAAGTTGAAGATTTTGAGATGCAGCACTGTGCTGTTCTCTTCAAAACACTGATAAATTTTATTTATGCTTACTTTTTTCTCATTTAAATTTTAAAATTGTAAGATTTAGTGCAATATGCAGGATCAGAGAGGAAGTAGCCATCAGCTCTCAGCAGTATCTCAGCCTTTCACATAAAGTAGCCTTTGACCTCTGCATCTCTGCCCACAGCCTTATACAATGTCAGGTCTGTCTGCATGTAACAAGGAGTCTCATTCCAGTTCAGTGGAACTGTGTGCACAAGGAAGTATAAAACACTGCTGTCTATTATTAATAATGATAAAAAATCTGATGCCTGGCATTGAAATTATTTTGACATATTAATATCGCATTGTAACTGTGTCACCAAAGCGGGGGCTCTGCATGTTCCTGCTTTTCAATTAGTCTGCGGTTGTAATGGTCTGGTAATGGGGTCTCCACAGAGTTACACTGAAATTGCTTTCCCCATCCTCATCTTACATTGTAATGGCATTGGAGCAGGGTCTTCACAGACATGCCTTGCAGTCATCATTCATCATAATGAAACTGGTATTCTGCTAAATAAACTTTCCAAGACTTTTAAAATGTGGTATGAACTCATCATTCAAGTGAACTGAAAGTTGGTGTGACACAGAAAAACATGAGGAGAAAGAAATTGGGTAACAGTTTTGCAAATGCAAATATTGTGGCTGCTATGAAACCTTTATAGTTCTCAGGGCCTAAGTCCACCCAAAGGATTAAGAACCTAATCCTGAAGTCTTTTTGGCAAGGGAGATACCTGAGTGTCACACATATTATATTTGATTCCAAATAAAATATTCCACAGCTTGTTTTGTGGTTTGGAAAAAAATAAAATAAAATAAAACAAAAGTGTGCTTACTGGTCATCAAATGTATTGCTGAGCAGATTCCTCCTCATATGTACACTCCTTGTGGGGCCATGACTGCAATGGCTCTGAAGTTGGACAGGCTTTGTGTTTCATTGAGAGGAAACAACTTGTTTCAGCGCTTCCATGAGCCAGATTTCAAAGATCTCTATCAAAATGTTCTAGTGATCAAGTCACTTAAGTTTCCTTAGAAAGCTGTTCTTTATCTGCATCTTGTCCATATGTGTACACTACTGAAAAATGAAACAGAGGGCATGTAGTAAAAGATCAGCCCTTATTCTGTATTTATCTAATGTGGACACTTTTCTGCACAAAAGCTGTCCTTATGCAGTTCAGAATACATCCAAAACAGATTAAATTCCATTAACTAACAGGTGCTCTGCTCTGGGATAAGAGCACCTATCTAGGACCTTACAGATAAGTTGTTCTAACATGTTTCCATCAATACTTAGTCTGTTCCATCATGAAAAACTACCAGTAAATTCTGGCTTCAGTATCTCTTACATTTCTTACACACCATGTTTGCTAAGCAAGAGGTCTCTGATTTTTTTTACTCAGGTGTATTTGAGAGGAGAATCAGATACCACAACTGAGACTCAAAGCTGTTACTACAAACAGATCTCAAAATCTTAGTGAGGCTTTTGCATAAAAACACAGAATACAGCCTCTAGGAGCCAAGACTGAGTTGTAATGGGAATGACAGCAGCCACGTAACTCAGTAGAAATTGTGGGTAAAAACCAGTGTTATTGCTGTTCTATGTCAAGGCCAGGGGTCATGGTCCAGGGACGGTGCACGGTCCCTTTCCATGGGAGCACATGGAAAGATCGTGCTCCACCCTACAGTGCAGAAGATCACAGCTTGGACTTGCTTTCTTCAAGCATTGCATTTGACAAGTGATGGATGACCAAAGACGTGTTTAAATGAATGGCGCAGCATACAAAACCATGGAGAACACAAGTAGTGACTTTTGGCAGTTTTCGAGGAAAAGGTGCTGTTGGTAGCAGAGCAGGCTAGCGGCAATAGAAGACAGAAAAAAGAAAAGAACAAGGGCAGAATGTTTCCACCATGCGAACTGCCACAGCCTGCTGCAAGGTTTAAAATCAATAAGTGCTTGTGTCTTTAGGTCACAAACGTTTTCTGTATCATTTACATAAAGAGCCTGCAACAGAAGAAAAAAAAGAAAGATGCCCATTTTTCTCAAGTTATTGCAAAAATAATTGAACAATCAAGAGGTCTTTCACCTGTTACAATGCACAGACAAAGTAGAAGTTAGGGCTTTTTTACTGGTAGAGATCATGCTGGGCCTAGAATTTAAGATACAGATTGATTGATCTCTTTAATCTAATATTTGTTCATGGGGAGGCTGTTATCTTTATTGTGGTGACACCTGCTAGTGTCGTTATAGTTAAAGGCTTGCTGTATTTCTATTATAAATGCTGGTTTGGGGTTTAATATATCAGCAGGTTTACATTGCACTGGGTTAAACACTGGCCTAGGAGTTGTCAGTCCTTAGGCAATTTTTTTAAACTCAAAACTGATTCTGTTCAAGGTGTTTTTTTTAATGGGATTGCTAAAACACTGAAGGAAGAGAAAACAGTTGAAATAGCATGGATTTCAATAAGCAGCTGATGCGAAGTCTCACTCTCAAGGCTTTACATTCAACATGAATTAAAACAAATGTGTGAAGGTGCTGTCACCTGACTTGACAAACAGGCTGATAAACCACCCAGAGATGTAGTTTCAAAAGTGATGTGATGTATCTTGTGGTCTACTGAGGCCAGTTTGAGCCACGCTGCTAATATAAAACAGTCCAAACGCAGGCAGAGCCGGCTGCTTCAGGAGCGCTCTGCAGAAGGGACGATCCAGCAGCACAGGCTGCTGCCTCTTGTGCACTAACTGCTGGTAAAGGGGTAAGCAACAGTAAAGAAAAAATGAGTAAATGTTCCTGTCTCTTGAAGTGGGTAAATGGTTTGCTGAGCGGTTTAGCTTACTTGGAATTGCACTGCTGAGGGTAATGCTGCATCGCTCAGAGCAGAAAGTCGTGTCAGTCAGAGTGCTTCTGGGTACAGACAGAGAGTGTAAAAGGGGGTGGACATGGAGCTGCTCTACCCTGTGTGAGAAGCTACCGCAGCAGTTAAATTGTGTCACAAAAGGGCAACAAACGCACCTTGAGGCTAATTTAGAGTGTATTTCTAAGAAGTAGAATTAATGATTCTACAGAAATCACCATGCTAACATAGAAAATACTACTTCCAGGACTAGGTTTAGCTTTCTGAGTGTTCTCCATTTTTCTCTTTAACTTAAATTTTCTAAGTTCCGTTCCACTCCCATGTCAGTTTTCACAGCTCCACTACATGCGTTTCCACTGTCTCACTCCATTTCTGCACAGCCCACCATCCTCTGTCTTTTTACAGAGATGAGCAGGTCTCAAATATGATAATATGCCACATGGTAAGAAATTCTCTCTAAAAAAGTTGGCACCTACATTCTGAGTACAAATCACATGTGCTTATCTCACTTTCATACACAGTGTGGGTGCTGGTGTGCGTGTGCCCACACAGATTCGGTGGGCTAATATCCAAAACTTACCCTCTGCCTAGAATCTTCCTCTATTTTTGACTCAGACACACCAAACACAGACTTGAGCCTGAGTTTTTCCCTAAACTGGCTACTTCTAAGGATCAGTCTCTAATCTCCTCTCCATAGCCCTTCCTGAATTGGTGCTCAGGAGACCTGCCCGATCTGCTGCCAGGGTGAGTCAGACACGGGACTGTATCATCATGCAGGTCCTAGCACACAATTTGCTTTTGCACGTGTTATCTGCAATTAGATACATCCATTTTACATTCAAAACACAAAACTGGGGAACAGAACACCAGCTCTGCAGAAAATTTCATCGTCCTTCATCACCCCTATAACACAACTTAACCATTTATCTGTAAAGGGCGGATGAAATGGGAAAATGTCTCACCCTAGACTATTTTCTTGTTCTACCTCTAAAGGAAATAATGTGTTCTTCCCTGTCATTTTTCTGGTTTTAGATGTACATAGACACACATTGGTGCACATGCCTACATTCTTTGTATTCCAACTGATGAACTAGATTTTTACAGGCTTTTTACTTTGTTCTATATCTTCAGATTCTTCACATAGTTTCTACTTCTCCAGGAATCTCACCAATTCATCACAGTGAACATGGTTATTTTTTAATTGCTATCCATACTGTAGTAAATATAAATGACAAAAATCATCAAACATATGTTGCCTAAGTTGTATAAATATGCATATATGTTAAAGATGTGGTAGCAGGCAGGTGCACAGGAAATCTTCATAAAGTTAACAGCTACTGCAGCAATAATAAACTGATGTTACCCTTTCAAATGCTAGTCAGGATTTTGCAAGCATTAGCCACCACCTTGTGATTTGAGCAGTGCCACTAATACAGATATAGTCAAGCTGGCAACTTCTCCCCCCAGTCCCCCCGCCTTCCCCCCCCGTCTCCTTCTTTTCTCTCACAAAGAAATAGAATGAGTTTATTAAAGTATAGATGCCATTTTCATCTTGCAACGTTAACTGTGTTGTCTGTATCCCAAAGGTACTGAGCCAGTCAACGCAAACAGCTGTGCCACCTACTTGCAACAGTTGTACACCCACCACAAAGCACGGGTAGGAGGAGCAGGTTAAAGCAAACCGTAAAGCTGCTAGTGTACCTCACTTTGCAGTTTACCCATTAGCTCGAGGGAAATTTCATCCCTTTGGAGAATATGCATTGTATGTAGAGCTCATAGCACAGAGTATTCTTTTTGCTCTCATCTCCTATAAACCACCTACTGCATTTTTATGTTCTACAATCACATACACCAAAACAGTGTTTAGCAAATTAACATCAAGCTAAATAAAAGGCATATCAACCAACTTAGCAGGCAGCTTTTAGATGCTTCTGCACTGAGGATGTTGGGTGATCCGCAGGTTAAGATAGCTGTATTTCCCTCATATGCTCATTATTTGCTTTTGGTATAATTGGATGAGTTTAACAGGAAAATTGATTAGTTTTCACCGGTTTTATCAGTAGCCCTGACTACTGCAACATGAAGGAATAAGGCAAGGCAAGAATGGAGGAAGGCACTGATTCAGCACATCTCCAAGGGCAGCCTAAGCAGACAGGATGACTGTAGAAACCTCATAGAATGACACAACTGTCCTTCCACTTTATCTCTTTGTGAGCTGAATCCCCAGCTGCAGAAACTCACTCTGCACAACCACAGACAAGTGCATTGCATGTTTGTGCATGCACGTGTGTGTGTTGGGGAGTGGGGGGATGCACATGGTTGCTTTTGTGCAAGTGCAACTGATTTTCGTCTTCCACCACAGATAAGTGGGCTTTGTTTGCTTTTTACAAAAGTCAATGAAAAAGCGTCTCTGCTCTGTCTCAGGACTGAAGTCTTGCCCATCACAGGCCACCTATGATGTATTTGTTCAGAAAAGGTTTTGTCTTAGAGAGTAGAACATGTACATGCAAGCATTAATACAGTTGTGCAGTTGTCCAGTACTTCTTGGTCCTCCTACTTCTAACACCAGCAGCGTCTCACAAAGCAAAACAGCAAACTGAGACTTCCCTACTACCATTAACATCCACAGCACAAACAAAACACCTCTAGGTTTCCAAAGTGGTGTTCATTTGAGGGCAGATAGACGTATCAGCGAATGTCTAGACCATGTAATCCTTATCCTCTGATAAAATAGTAGGAATAAAATCAGTACTAAGTGTTCATTTAGAAAAAGAAATACTTTTAACTACAGCACAATTAGTTGTGAGTTTCTTCCTGCCTCCTCAGTATAATTAACTAGGGCTTTATCTTACCATTATCCTTGTATGCATTAGGGACTCAGTCTAGGAACTTCTTCCTCACAGGACTCTAATATACTCTTATCTTTTTGTATTAATTGAGTTATCTCATACTGTCACAGAGGCAGTAGCTGAAATAGATATGCAGAAAGAGAACTGTAGTCACTCCTGAATGTTACTTGAACTAAGAGAACTTCAACTAGGGAAGAGTTTCCTCACCCAGTGCAGCCCTTCCAGGGGTTTGGTTTCACCGTCCCTGGAGAGTGGGTGGGGAAATCCCACTATTCAGGACAGCTCCATTATCCCACTCAAGCCACATCAGAATCAGTAAAAAACATCTGTCTCGCTTTTTCTCAAGAGGACTGATGACCACTTTTAAGCTTCTGGGAAGTCATTTCCAGCAAACCTCACTGGCATGTGACAATGCACAATGTTGATGTATCAGCAACCTCTGTATAGGTAACAAGTGAGACTAAAACCATACATAGCACATAATAAGAAACCAACATGCTTTATTTCTGTCTTGTCTGCATCATGCTATGTATTGCTGTCAGTATATGCTTTCCTGAAACTATACTGTATTCTGATTTCTCACTTTCAAGGAAATTATTGTTGCTAAAATCCATTCCCCACATACCCCAAAAATGACTGCCTAGGTCCATTGCAGCTTCAAATATCTTTATCACAGGTATCTAATCTCAGGAGAGACAGACCTGTGATGCCCAGAAAGTGATGTTGAAGAAAGGGACTAAGAGTTTAAGACTTCCAAGATACCTCAAGGTACCCCTACCTTATACTTGAGAACTGGAGTAAATGGTCCTTCAGCCATACTGAAGTCCATAGTGACTGCTCCAAAACCCAGCTGTGTTTGCCACCTCATCCCACATGCCAGAAACCCCACTGGGTCCCAGTCCAACTTCTAACCCAGTCTTGCCCTTGCAGGTGTGTGAAACTCTAATACGAATCAACACAGCAGGGCAGATTTTTATCTGATAAGAATACCAGCGTAGTACCATTTAAACCAGTGGACTATTGTGTCTCAGACCAGCCAGTGATTTATAGGAGCCATGGTAAACAGAGGAGTAGTGTCATCTATGAACACTCTGTAACTGAGATCAGGGTGGAGTGAATACCCATAAAATAAGATTGCTTATAGAATTCATTTTAATACTGGGGACCTCAAAATGAAGTCTGTTCAGTCCAAGTTCCTGGGCAAAGGTTATTTCAGTTTCAGATGCAGCTTACATGGACTACTTTTTTTTCCTGAATGCAGGTACATTCAGATACCAACTCATGTATTCACATACCAGCAAGTGAAGTTTCTGTATCTTTCAGGATACTTCCCTGTACTCTCCCTGTGTAACTCCATAGTTCTCCTTATTAAGAGCACAACTTGAGTCCAAAACAATACACATAAATTAGAAGTTCAGTTAGCAAGACACAATAGTCACAATTCATTCATTTTTATATGATCTAGAAATAAACAAACAAACAAGCCATTGCCCTAAAGATAAAGAAAGGCACGTTTTCCTACATGGTTAGGCTTGAAAAGAATACAAGAGGGACTTAGACAAATGAACTAGCCTCAAATAATAAAGTACCAGTTTAAGAAAAATGCACAGGCCAAGATTACAGCAAATTATAAACTCCTGTACCCCAAGCAGTATTCTCACTCTTGAATTAGAAATATGCACACCTAAATCCAAGGATCAGCACAGAGCCCTTAGCCTGTAATGATATTTCCTTAGCAAAGAAAACTGTATTTTTCACTACTTTTATCTGCAAATGGCTTTACCATTTTTTATTAAAATTTCAGTTAAAAATGGTCCGTGGCTGACAGTGAGCTCAGTCTCTGCTCAAAAGGGAGAAGTTTAATAAAATTGTAAAAATCAAAAATGACCTATTCTCTGAGAAATAATTAGGCAAGCTGAAGTATAGATACCATGATGCACTCAGCCTGTGGTCCCTACTAAAAAAGCATTTCTGAGCCATGCTAGACTGAGAACATTAGTACATAAGTTGTATCAAGACCTGAACAGAAGCTTTCCCCACATCCTTTCGGATCAAGCAGGGAAAGGAAAGGGCAGAGCTGTATCACTATTCACACTCATTAATCTGTCTGCCTACTCCATGGATGCCAAGGAAATAAGGGTAAGCCTGAGGGTCAAATTCTGGTTTCACTTACTGCTACACACTGTCATCCAGATTTGATGAATGCTTTGTTGGTGTAACCAAAGCAGTTCACAACACTTCTAATTTCTGCTGTTTCAAGATACTGGGATTTTTTTCCTCACAGTGTTCAGAGTCAGTCTTTATTTTTTATTAAAACCTGAGATTTACCCAAAGGAAAGTGCTTCAGGAAAACCCCTTACAGGCCATGGCTTCTCCATAGCCTTAGAAGCCCCTCTGGAAAGTGGCTAGCCTCTCAGAAAAGGAATATAACCAGCTGACTCCAAGTGCCACTTGATCAATAATGAGATATTCAGAAGGAGCCTTAATTTTATCTAACCAGAGGGATGAGACTATCATCTTCCCTGACAACCAAAAACTCAGCGGAGACCTCTTAAAGAGAATCATCTCCATTAAGTTGTTGCCTGCTTGCAAACAGTAGCAGTAATGGCACTCACCAGCTTTCAGCTGGAAGTGATTGGAGGAGAATGCAGCAGGTAAATTAATGCTTTGCAGGGACACTGCACACATACTCGTGGCATTATGTCATTGTGGCACTCATCCATAGAGTCCACAGGGACTTGCAATCACTTCTAAGAGTATGCCTAAGGTGCTAGGATGCCCCAGAAGGTAAAGCATATCCACCCTACAACAATGTGTGTGTATGCATGTGCACAGCCTTCCCACAAATCATGTTTCATGGGTGCATCATAATGCCAGCATAACATCTTTTAAATGAAAAATTTAAATTAAAATGTAATGTTCTAAAAGACCATTTGCAGTTCACGACACTGCAAAAACTTACTCTGATTTTTTAGAATTTACACTCTGATAACACTATTACTCCTGAATAAGATTTTTGACGAAAAGCAAATATTTAAAATGGCAGGTTGGTGATCTAAATGCATACATATTTTTTTTTGAAAAAAGCTTGTCTTTTTGGAGTCTAACACATGCTACCACTGGTAAAATTCAATATTCAGTCAATATTAAATAACCTAAACAACTCATAATTTCTTTAAAGAGTCTATTTCCAACTGTACAGCTTATACATGAAGGAAATGAAATTCTTCTCAGGCAGACAGTATGATTTTCCCATGACTTAGAGAAAAAAAAAAAAAAGAAAGAAAAATTTATCTCTAAAGCTTTAAGCTTGTGCTTGCCAGTGCTGAGGTGGGTAATTGATCTGACAGAGGGGAAAAGAAAAAAAGGACAAGAAAAATTTCCAGTAAAAAGAATAATCTTTGATATAACAGAACAAGAATCAGACCAGGAGCCAAATGTGAGGAGTTTTAGGGATAAGAAAAGTGGGAACGGTCTGACTTGCTAATAAATTAGGAGATTCTGAGGTGCATGAGACATGAAAAAGAACACCTCATATGGGTAATAGTTGAAGAAATTTTATGAACCAAGCAGACGATAATTCATCTTCTCTGTGGTGTAACCCAGTACTGTTTAGTCCCTTCTTAACAACCCTTCAATCAAATCTCATTTCATTTATATCTGAATAATGCTTCAGCCACATCCTACAGAGGAGGACTTGCAAATTTCCCTCTGGAGATACATTTCTATAACCCAAAAGTGTCCAAAACTCCCCAAATTTTATTTTAACTTCTACAATGAGAAAGTATTTAAGGAAGACAGAATTTTGAAACTGAGGTTGCAGAACATGTCAATTTTTCTGAAAAAAAAAAAATCCCATAGTGTTTGCAGTCATGTACTTCTGTACTTTTCGTTAGGTCTCCCTTTATGTTGCATCTCTATTTGGGTTGTAGCAGGTTTTCATGTAACCCAAGTAAACTTTAGTTATAAAACCAATTATTAAGATGAATATTAATGAAGTTTTTGAGACAGATTCTGTCACCCCAACTGTGGGTAAAATTAGTGATATGAAGCTGAAATTAATACCTACTACATAGTGTCTCTCACTTCTACCAGCCACGTGACATCTCAGCTCAGGTGGACATCTCTACATTTTAGATAAAGGTCATATAACAAGTATATCCAGAGCAGATAAGCTAAATCTCTGCCCCAGTTGAAATGATGAGCCCTTTGTTCTCCCCAAAAACCATCACGTACTCTAGGTTTAACAACCTCTAACCTGGTAAGTTGGGCACCATTTCTTTAGGCATTAGTCAATCTTTTCAGAGGATTTTTAGACACATAGTTGCATTGCATGAGTCAATAATTCTTTATAAAAGATCTTCAGGCAAAATTCGTAACTAGTCTGAAATGAGATTTGATTTAGTAGCCTGCAAGTTATATCAAACAAAACAAGGAACCAGCCATATTTTCAGAGCAAATGTGATTCACGGTGGATCAAAAAGTTTGCCAAGGACTACAGAAACATTTGGAGACTGTGGAGATGCAACCTCACTCGTATTCCACTGTGATGTCAATGTAAAAGTTCTTGCCTAAATTCAGTTCCACCATGATGAATGGCATGTGGCTTTATTGCATTATGAAACTTGAAACCTGTTGGTCTCAATTTAAATTGAGAGGATAGCTAAGTACATCTACTTTCAACATGAACCAATCAAAAAAAGATGTGATTCTCCATAGAAACATCTCTACCAATAGTTTATATATGCTGAAGTAGCCAATTATGTCTTGGCACACTCAAAAATACATAGCAACAGCAATGACAGCATGGCAACAGCAGCTGCTGCACAACGGAAAAATTAGAAAATTACTCTTTAGAAAAAAATATATTCTGTTAATTCATTTTGTTTACATTTTCTTTCATGAAATAGTTTTAGAAAACACTGTAGTGTAGCTAACTGTTCTTGTGTACCTCATTACTGGATGGGTGAATTAAGATTATTAACAAAAAAATTCCTTGTAGTTGGAAGTTGCCTTCTACGGTGAGTATAATTCTGCACGTGGTAATTCATTCAGAAAGTACGGGAATTTCATTTTATTTTACTTCCTCCCAACTGGAGGTATACCAGTGCTTATAAGCTGACTACACTTTTCATGAGTGGCTTGTTGACATTGGTGTGACAGGACAAATGCCCTTATCAGTGGGACATTACCTGACAGCCCATGAATGGCCCAGCCATGGTGGAAAGCCTGATTCTTCCCTCAGGCGAAGTCGTCATACGTTCTCCTCACACAGTATGACATTTGCCATATGATCAGATGTATTTACATGAGTATGCACTTAAAAATACATAAACAGAGGGAGAGGGTTTTAAATAGCTGTGGTGCAAATACTGTTTTTTTTAAATGTTAAGGTCCAGCTCCTACCTCCGCAGGCATATGTTTCACTTCCACTCTCCCCTTCCCAGAGGAATGTCCCATTTTTATTATGGGACAGCACCCACGAGAGTAGTTATACTGCACTTGACTTATGTTGTGTCAGAGGTGATATAACAAGGAACAAGCAAAAGACTTTCTGGAAGGGGTGGTAACGTCTGTGTCCCCATCAAAGTGCCACCTGCGTGTTGAACAGAGCCACAGAACATGGCAGTACACAGCACGTATTTTTTCAGGGAGATGACATGAAGGCAAAAATACCTGTGCAAGAAATCCTGTAATTATGTTCACAGTGGTTGTGTCGTGTGTCTAAATAATATTTCCTGCGTTTTTTTTCCGTTTGTAGATTTGTACTGTGTTCCCCTGGGATACAAAATAACTCATTTATGTCTCTATAGTCAAGGATCAGGCAGTTTCCCTAGTCTAAACTTTGCCATTCTGTAGCTATTAGCATCTGCAAAATTAATCTACTCTCTGGTAAGGCACAAATAGATTTTGACATACAAAGAGAGACTACTTTTGAGTTGATCGGATATAGTTATGTAAATAATATGTAACTACTGATTCTAGCAATGACAGATAGAGAATTTCAGCTTTACCATGTTCCTTCTAATATTTAGTGCTCAGTTTTGAGCCTCAATGCTTGTTTGACAGTTATTTTGTTTTACTTCATTATCCTGCAAGCCCATATCTGGGAGAGGCCCATGAGCCCATGCAGCCACCTCTGCACCTAAGCTTGAGTCGTTCTTCTTGGTCCTGCCAGGCCAGCTCTGCAGGCATGCCTGTGCCCACTGTCACATCTTGCTCATCCCATCCCTGCCTGGAGCGCTCCAAGGCACCCATGGGACATCACGGTCAAATTTTGCAAGGCACTGCTCCAGCTGAACCTGACAAGACTGCCCAGGTGATCCCTGAGTGTGTGCCAGAAGGTGAAAGAAGATCAGTGCTTGAAAGGAAAAGATATTTTCTCTCACTTACATTAAAGCATCATTAGATACAGTATTTTTTTTTCAATTTTTCTCTTCTGCTTTCTAACTCTGCTTGGCCCAGAAAGTGGACTCCAGATGAGATTAAGGTTAATCTGTCCAGGGTGGCCTTTCCACTGTCCTCTTGTCCCTGCTCAATAGGTGGTTTGGAGAGTTTCAAATACTACTTTTGAACCCACCCACATAAAAAGCTGCTCTCTAAAATGACCTTTGAACATGACTGAGGGAAGACAGTATTCTCTGAAGTGCTGCTTATTGTCCTGCTTTTACTCATGTTATTTATATGCTTCATCTTCCACTTGTCTTGCTTTTATCCCATTGACTAGGTTCATAGCGGTCATGGCTATGATGAAAATCATTGTTATCAGTTATAGCTGCTCTACTTAATTTTAGAAAACAATTCTCTTGGCCCAGAATGAAAGAGTATGTACTGCTGTTAGTAGCTTTTGCAGTTTCTCAAATTGTCAGGGAACAGTCATTATTGTCCTTCCACTTCTTTCTTTTGTGAGAACAGTTATTTATCTTACTTCTCATAAAGTTTGCTATTTTGTAACTTATCTTCCCCTACAATACTCTTTCATTTAAATCTGGAAACCTTCTTCACACATCTTCCCCTTGTTGCATAAGGAAAAAAATAATTACCCAACCAAATGTGACTGAGACATGAATATGAAATCTATGCATTTTGGAAGGAAAAAAAGAAAAAAAAGTTCTGTCCACCTCCCCGAGCTGGTATATTTTCAGTTTCAGCACAAGAGGTACCTTTTCATCATTTTTCTGTTTTAGTTCTTGACTAAAATCTTCACGCATTAGAGTGTAACTTTCTATTCAGTATGGTGAATATGACCTCACATAGCCTCGCCATCCCAGAAGCAGAGTAAGAAAGCTTCTGGCAAAATACATAATTCCTTCTCTGATTTTTGAGCTTTAGGGGGCAAAGACTGCTGTAACAGCAGCATCTGAGGGAAAAGATGTAAGAATAATATTGACCCACTGTCTCTAGCCTAACTTTCTCCATGTGCTTTGTGTAAATTCCAAAAAGTTCCTACATGCTACATCCCTCCTCACAGGTAGAAGGGGTTCTTTAAATGTCATTCATAGGATACAGCATAGAGAGGTTAAAGCATACTAAGCAAGTTTTCTTTGTATTCTAGATAGAGAACATGAACTCCACAGACAAATTTCATCATTGTTTCTCTATAAGCATTAGCACACATAAGTATTAATTCCTGGTAAGCTGTGAAATTTAGGATTTTGTTTTTTTCTACTCAAAGTTGGTCCTGTCATGTTACTGCGAGCCTTATTTTTGTGTGGGGGAGACGTAAATACCTGCAAGCACAACATCACAATAAAAACACGGAGTGGAATGAAATAACTTCCCAGTCATTCATTACCCCATCGACTTATTAAACAAAGTGTTACAGTGGAAAGAGTTACAGCAGCTGATCCACTGCTGCTCCATAGCAGCCAACCCCGAACTCTGCTCCACAATATCAGAATAAGTGATAGCAAAACTATATCAAGCAGATGATGCTCTGGTTTAGAAATTTAATTAGCACACATGGTGATGCACCAGAGATATGGAGGTGTAAAAGCAGTTCTACATTCTGTGGAACATGAGTTTTGGGGAAACTCTAAGAGCCAGATTTGGCTGAGAGAAGAGCAGGGGACTTAACTGCAGGTGTAGCTACCTATGGCAGCTAAACTACTCAGCTGGTAAGGTATTTTATGCAGTTAAGATTACTAGAATCCTCCCCTATGGTATTTGTAGCTTCAGCTATACTATCTTTTATGTCTTTCCAAGACTGCCATGTCAAGATGACTCCTCTTAAACTTCCTCTCAAGCCTTTCTATGGCTTTGTTCCTCCCTTGTCTCTCTCTTGCCTGCCACAGGCACTGGGCCAGCGATGTGGACATTGATACACATGTCCTTTCTCCCTTGTGGTGTATGCCATGTGCAGCTGCATGTGCACTGATGCTGCTTCTCCAAGTAGCTCTTTTTCTGCACTTCCATCTCTTCCGATGTGACGCTTGTCTCTATCCACTCTTTAAGGTGCTGCCCGTTCACAGGAACTGACACACTTTTCCCCTCTGTCATTGAGAGAACATTTTCGAGTGGTAGTGAGGGCCACCCACTTGATAAAAATGGTCATGATACTAAAATTACCAAAGGCCAACTGTCTCTTCCTCCTCTTCATTCACATAACAATCCTTTAACATGCAAGATCCTAGTAGTGTTTAATAAATGGGAACTAGTGAACAACTGTGCCGTATCTGAGCAAAACAGAAGGGTAAAAGACAGTAGTATGAGATCAAAGGGAAAATATGAATACTGCAAGTGGTCTAAAGAGTGGCTCTGGGATAAGAAAAAATAAAAGATGTTATGGGAGCAATTGAAGTGACATGGGGCATTGTCATACAGGACTCATTACACAAAATTAATTTTATTTAATCTAAACTATTCTGAAAAAACAGCACCTGTGTGGCAGATACATAAAGATGTATGTAGTCTGTTCATGATCTATTTGCAGACTGTACTAACTGTCAGTTGCTTGATGTGCATGGGTTTAGGGAGGGGAGAAAGGAAGAAAAGGAAGAGTAACTAACTAACTAACTGTAGCACAAACATGGAAAGCTTTCTTTAATTATCTCAGTTCGTATTTTTCTTTCTTTCACTGAATGGCAGTTTTGACCCCATAGAATCATTTTTTTTTTAGATCTGGCTTCAAATACTGAATGTTTAATGTACACTTTTTTCAAACCAACAGACTGAATTATCCATCTGGTTGCCTAATATATTTTCATGGTAGCTTTAGGTCCTAGCAAATTGAGTATTTCAGTACCTGAACATCTCCAGTATACCAGAACATAATGACAATGAACATGTACATTGGTGAAAAAAGGGATTTTTTTGTGTTTCTATATAAGCATGATAATACATTCTGACACTGTAAGAGCAGTATTTTCTGTCAATCAGCTTGAATTCTCTGTAAGCCTCAGACATATAAGTCACATTGAGAGGGTTATGCATTTCACAAGTGGATTTATATATAAATACTTTCTCTGGCTCCAGTTCAACACAACAAAAGAAGTCAAACATTAGTCTGTATTTGTATTTCTTCACTGAAATGTTTTGACATAAACTGCACACAATCCTAGCTGAAAAGTGCCATACCGTTTGGAAGAAACTGCTGCAAACACCTCTATTGTTCACAAAATGCCAAAGTTTTTGCTTCCTAGAAACTTAGAGACCTCATTTCCACAGTTCCATTTGTTTTGTAAAGAGCACACTGTTCTGTATGCAGCCTCCTCCTTCCTTTCCTAGGGTTTCCCTTCTTAGTAGACTCAGAAACCTATTAACACCATTGAGAGCTATAAAAAAACGACATCTGACCTTTTTCAAAACTATGAAACATTCACGACAAAATAGTGGCTATTTTCTGTCCAATGGCAAGGCAAAAATCTGGTTTTACACAGTACTAAACAAACCACTGTCACTTTACAGTACATTTCTTTACAGTGTGTGGCAACTTCTTGAGTCTCATCAAGCAGTTACACTGCTCTAATTCTAGAATAACTCAATGAGTTATTCTGGATTTACTCTAGAACTCCCCTATCCCCCTTTCCCATGGAAGTGGCCACAGGCACTGTCTGAACCCAGCAAGTTTTGGGTGCAGCTCTGCAAAACGGTAACGCCTGACTGTTGCGGGGGACTGCAGTGTGATAGCCAACTTCATCATATCCAGAACAACCTAGAAGCCTTCCTAAAATGTTCCAGCTAGCAGAGTCCCATGAGACTGCTAAACTGGTCAAGCAGCACTGCAGCACATTGGTCACGCAGCTCCTCTCTTTTCCTCTGGGGATGCTCTAATACTCACCACTCATCCATTCACCCCATCCCCTCCTTATCTTCCTTGAAGCCTGTTTATCTGCCACAGAACAGCAAAGTCCTCCAAAACTTCAGAAAACCTTATAGGTCTCAAACTCAGCTTAGAAGAAAATACAGGGTCATAGTCCCGAGGCAGATTGTCTGTAAAAGCATGTCCCATTTCACAGTGTTTGTTTTATTAAATTGCACTGAGAATCACAGTGTATTCATTGGCTTAAGCTTGATCTAAGTAGTCCCTATGAAAATTTGTTGGTTTCATTAGACATCCAATGCTGTGCTTAGTTCAATTGGTTTAATTATGAGAAAGGAAGGAAAAAAAAAAAAAATTCAAGCATGTTGTATATGAGCCTGCACAGAAATATGCTGGTTTTGGAAAACAAAGCATTGGTTTCCATGAAAAGCTACTGGTATAAGTGAAAATATTATGCTTTGAAAGGAAATCTATTAATTTCCATAAAAATTTAGTGCCTTGAGTATGCATGGATTGGTTCTACTACGGATGTATTGGATTCAATGACACTGCATTAGTTTCAAAGCATATTTATCCATGCAGTAAAAATGTATAGGCTAGGAGAATTAAAGAGGCGTGATGATGGCTGCCCTGAAGACTCTGATCTGAAATACAATTCCTATTAAAATTGATTAAATTTGACTTAACAATGATACATTCAAAAACACTAAATAAACACTATGGTACTATTTCACTTTGAACACATCAGTCCTTTTCTGTCACTCTGGTGTAAACTGATTCTTCTATGTTTCTAGAGGCTGCACCCCTTCTTCTTCTCCCCAGAATGCAACTGTAGGTAATTTATGTTTCTTCTCTATAAGTAAGGTAATTTTTTACTCCCATCTCTAAGGGTGAAAATGCGGCTTGTCCCCTAGGCCAGGAGACAGGGATACAGTCTTGACTCCCCTTTTCCAGACCATAAGTGGTGACTTAGGGGTGCACAAGCTGCCTGCAGTCCTGTCGACCTGAGGACAGGCAATTGCCAAATTGAAGTCCAGCAGCACCTCTGTGCCTGTATTTCTTTCTGCCTGGGTCCAGGTGCCTCCTTAGGGCATTGTTCAGGCTCCCTGAACCACTCTTCAGTGATCACCTAACTTCTAATCCTGTGAATAGATACAGAAATATAGGTGGGGTTGTGGCTGTTTGAATAGGTCCTCAAATCAGGAAAAGTAGCATACGCATGAAGCCATGCATTGCTCAGGCCTGTACATTTATTTTCTGTTTAAAAATGATGTGCTGTGCTGAAATGCTTGCAGGCCCTTGCTGAAGCATAAAAACTTAGGTATGAACCCCCACCATGAACTACATCTTTTCTTGTAAATCATAATGTTTAATAAATGCACAATTAATTGAGAGGAGTTCCACCTTCATCTACTGTTGCACAATAGGACTCTGGCTACACTGCTGTTATAAGTAATATTCTGTAGATACAACATTTGGAACTGCTCAGGCTTCTGAGTTGTAAAGAGGCATCCTGAGTCATTCTGAAAGCCCAGGTATTTGTTTTGATTTGTCTATAAAAATGTATCAGTAAATTTATTATTTAGTTTGTCCTGCTGACTAACACAGCTACCCACTCATGCTAAAGAATGTACAATACACAAAGGTTGTTAAGTGCCTGTACTATTTTTATAAGCAAAAACATCAATAAGCACTTGACTTTGAAGTTTTTACCATCCATTTTCCAGTATGACTCTCAATGATAAAAGAAAACAGTCTTCAACTTCCCTCTTTGTGGTACACAATAAAGCTATATTTACCATGAGACTTCTTCACGATGGGACCCTAGTTTTTCCCTACATACTCTCATTTCCTCTAAAAACACAGACAAATTAATTTTTTTCAGAAGTCCTGATTAGTCTGTTCCAGTCTGATACAAGTGGTACCCAATATTTTCAGGTTCAATTGTAATAAATATCTTGGGTTCCAGGCCTGAATCAGGCCTTTCTGAATAGATTAATGAGAATTCCAATTCCAGGATAAGTATCCACATCACTCTGATGAGCCACGGTTTCATCTTGTCGCAAGAAAGAATATTCTGATGTTGACACAACCTATTTTTCACTGTCGTGTTATAAATTAAAAGTTTGTTGCAACTGCTAAGAAACATACTCCACTGTTTTCATCGGAACTCCAAACTAAAATGTACCCTAGAAAGTTTAAGACTTTATTTAAAGCCTGGAAAGCAGAAAATTAACTGATAGAGGAAGAATATGGTCCCATTAGAGGAAAAAGCCTGCAGTTATAAAATGTACAATTTAAAGACAGTTACCATTCTGTGGTAGACGACTTCCTGCATCAGTTAAACTCTCTCAAAATAACTTTTTTTAAGTGTTATTTCCAGTCTCACCAAGTAGGCCTTGTAATTTCAACTGCCATACATATAGGAGTCCAAGATAATAAGAATTTTCCTCAGTTATGGTTTGCAAAATATGGTTGGTTATGCTTTATTTCTAAGTTGTCTCTAAAATCTTTAGCTATTTCTTTCTTGCACCAATATAAAGATAGTTGGTTTGGCATATAGCAGAGCTCTTCTGATTCCTTCTATTTTTTAGCCAGCTTTAAATATTTTATTTTGATTATGTTGTACTGTTATATATAACTATTTTCAAAGTTAAAACACCCCATATGCTAGCTATATGGTACAAGACTGTCTTTGCTCAAAGGAAATGAGAACCTATGGGCCTGATTGTGCAAATAATTACACAGAGGAGTAACGGCTTGATTTAAATAGTTCAACTGATACACCCAGTTCCTCACAGACACGTAGATATCTGAAGAACAGGTGTTCTAAACCCATCATCTGAACCAGGTGGTAGGAAAGTCTGTTAAGGACTCTCTGCGGCAAAGCCCTCTATTTCTTCTTCCCTAGGTGAATCTGATTGCATAGGAATGGAGGCAAGACACAGGATTTGAAGGACGATCAAGTCTGACAGTAAATGCTCTGCTGTTTCCATTTGGCTGAAGCCCTGTGCAGGTCAGAACATTCTGTACTCCCATGGCTGTTTCCACAATCATTCTCACTCTTCAATAGTTGTTTTATGCATTTATTACATATATTTTTCAATTCAGTCTGTTTAGTGGATGCACTTTTATGTCTCCTGACTATTGCCTTTTAACTGTCTAGCCATTCTATGCAGTAGACAGGCAAACATTTTAAAAATATATCTGATGTTTTCTAACTTCTTCAACATACTTGGTTATATTTATTCAAAACATGGGCAAGGAATCTCAGCCTGGCACAGGGGAGCTTACCTGACTGAATAATCCCAAGCCAGTCCTAAAACTGCAGATAAAGGGCAGCATGAATTGCTTCAGAGCCCACACCAGGCCCCCTTCCATCACTGGGATTCATCTGCTATAAAACCACCAGAGAAGCAAGTCCAAATACACTGTTTTCCTGCCTGAAAAAAGGAAAAGTATCAGAGGACTATGGCCCTTCATGACCTCCAACAACAGAGGATGTTTGCTGTCCCAGGCTGAAAGACTTCTCACATGGATTTTTTAAAATGCAGTTGATAGCGTGTAAGATGACAGCCTTAAGTACAGTATGAGGAATGCACAAAACAAGGGAATCTCATGGGAGAGTGACTATTAGTTTGCTCTTAACGTAGGGTAAAGTTCCACTCTCAGTTAGAAATGCATGCACTTGGTTGGAATGATGCTACCACCTGTCATTTAGAAAATCCAGATTTACAGAGGTGTAAACAGGAGCAAAATTTCTTCCAGAATCTCTAGGCAAGCTGAGAAAAAGTCTTCCCAGAACACATATTTCAATATCATGCCTTAGGTAACAGCAAATAACAGTCTTTATGCTTCTTTCATGCAGTATCAAGCTTCCATACGTCATACATTTTTATGTTTCCTTAGCTACTTCATAGCCTTAAAAGAACACTGGGTTGGATGGTTGGTTTGGTTTGTTTTTGGTTTTTTTTTTCCATTTTACAAGAACATACATTTTTCAAGTCTAAATCAACAAAATGTATTCACTCCTTAATTGGCTTTTGTCAGGACACATTCTTCTTTTCAGCTAAGAAAGATGTATTCTTTGATGTCTTCATTAAAAGATCTCACTTTTTTTTTTTTTTTTTCTGAGAAATAGATATATATTTTAATGGTGTGGTAAGCTTTTGTCTTCCCCTTTGATTGTTCCATAATGCCAAGAATGCCATTTTAAATGTGTGTTATTTTAACAGGGTTTATGTTAAGCAACAAGGTGGATATTATTCTTTAAATCTAAGTTTAAACAGTATGAAGAGTGGAGCCAATTGAAGTAAATCATAATTGCTAAACAGGATTAAGTTTGCAACAGCTTCCTAAAAGTCTGCAAGAAAGCAGACATAAGAACATATCCCTGCAGCAGAAATACATTTTATTCGTAGCTTCTACCCCAGATCCACACTCTCCAAAGTGTTGTTGTCATGAAACATTGTTAGCAAAACAATAACCTTAGCGGTCCTACGTTTTCTCTCTGTGCAAATTATATATGTTTCATGTGACATTACTCACTTCCTCAAGTAGAAAGTCTTTTCCTTCTGTTGGGAAGCCACCAGTGGTGACGCGCTATCAAAGCGAATTACCTTCTTACATGCCAGGAAATTAGGGCAATCCCTTGCCTTTCATCTAGCTCCTCTACACTCCATCCTGCTCCCACTGGGTCTCCCCTTCACTCTTCTCCTACTGACTTGTATGGGAGCCATCACACAGAAAGCAATTTCTCTGTGACTTGAAAAAGGAATTTCAGGCTTGAAGAGAAGTTGTGTGACTGTATATATGATTTGTTCCCATACAGCCACAGAGCACCAGAAAGAGGATTCCCATGCAATTTCTGTGTAAGTGGGAAAAAAAAAATAAACCAAACACAATGAGGAAACCAAAGTAGGGAAAGGAAGGGCTATCAGGTCCGAGTACATGTGGCTGTAGGGGTCTTTCCTCCCTGTCAGGTCAGTGGTTCCTCCTACTCAGGACAGAACATTCAGGTGTCAGACAATGATGGGCTTTTTCATTTTATTTGCTGTTCTCATGATTCAAAACACTTGGATTTTTTTGGTTGTTATGGTCTTGCATAGGGGTCACTTTGATGTCTGAATGCTGTTAACCAAATGATTGGCTTGAAGGAGTTAGGCTGAAAGTAGTGTTTGAATGGAAATCAGCTGACAGTCTTGCCTCTCCTACTATAAATTATACTTTGGCTATAAACTAGATATCTTCAAAACGTGACAAGTGCTAAAAACCCTGTGAATGAACAGTTAAGAGGATGATCCTGTTCCCCACTGCCGTCTCATCTTCCTTCTCTTCCTCTCACTTTTGATTCTCTCCTGCCTACGCCAGCACTCCTCATTCCTCTCCAATAATCTGATCACACCATGCACCCCTCTCACTTATGCCCACATCCATGCCTGTCTTCCCCTTTCATAGCTATTCATCTTCATGCCTACCATCTCCTTCCTCATTTCCATTCTCTCCATGGGCGCACTGTGATATTACTGTCTGTCCTTCTCCCCGCTTCAACCTTCTCTGTGTCTCCAATTCCACTCTTCCCATGACCTCTTTATGGCTTGCTCGTTGGTTCACTTGACCTCCCAAACAGTGCATTCCCTTTCTTACGCATTCTTGTAAGTTTTGCCCTTTTCCCCATTTATAGATCCAAGTTTTCCTTCCTCTGTACACATTCATCTGAGCCCCCTAGTTCCACAGGTTTCTCCTTTTAGCCTCATCATGCCCAGTCATTGAAAACAGAAGTAAGGAGAGATTCATACCAACCTATGAGCACTCATCCAATAGATATCTCCAGGAGTAGATTTAGGCATGCAAAAAGTTCCTTTGAACACTCTGTGTCTCACCTACACTAGAAGCACACATCTGTAGTATACTTAAGTAAATCATCTAAATGCTATTGGCTCTGTTTATGTGTGCTGATGCAGCTTCTCAGGAAGAACTACAGCATGCTCTTTACTTGAAGATTAGCTCTTACCTTTATTTAAGTCAGTGGCCCTTTCAAATTCAAAATGTTCCTGTTGACATCTAGGAGCCATTAGATGAGGCTAGTGATACCTATGCTCTCCAGAAAAAACAAGATTGTGATCCCTCCATTACCGCAAGACAGAAAGGACAGTGAATTATGCTAATCTACTCACTGTCAGGTCCCCATCTGTTTTTTTCCTTTCATACAGGTCTCCATCCTCTGCAGAGCAAGCCCCACATGAACATCTTTAGCAAGCACCTGGAGACAGACCCATTGCAATGACTTTGTACCCCATCTTCACAGTGAATATAGCTAAGGAGTGAATGGCAGGGTTCACCACAGCTTGTCCTCCCCAGGATTTAGAAGAACATCTAGCAACACAATACATTTAATGGCATTCAATTGTATACAAAATTCAGTAATTTGCAAAGGGTCTCCCAGTCATTAGTGAGAATTAATGAGGTTCTACTGTAATAAAATCTTACTTCAAAATACAGAGTTTCACCAGAACATATGGGATTATAAAAGTAAATGTGCATCACACATAATCTTATGCCACATTATATAGCACATTTTTAAAAAGGAAACACCCACAGGTCTGAACAACTTTTATTTTTATGCAAATGCAGTATGCACAGAGATGTGCTTACTTGTCACTTTTTTGTTGGATCACCACAGTGCCAAAGGGAAGTATCGTGTCTCATTTTGCCTAGCCTTTATCAATCTACCTTTGCAAACACTCTTAACCATTCACAGGCTAAAGGACTTCTGGCATTGCAAAACTGTTTTCTATTCACATCCATCTTCTGTGACATGCAGAAGGAAGACCCTGCAAGAGCTTTGTAACCCAATCCTCCTTGAGAATTCAATATGCTGTACAACTTATGCCCAGCCCTGCATATTTTTTATAATCATAGCCATCATCTTTTTATTATGTCTTGGACTTGAAGAGTCCTGAAAGCAGATGTAACTCATGATGACCTGACTTCAATGGGAGAATGAACCAGGTGGCTAATTGTCTCTAAAACAAATACACTGATAATTAGCAGGAGAGCACAATGCAACAGAAGCCTAACCACCAACCTTTATTTAAGTTAAGCAAATGGGTGAGCAAATGATGCAGCTGCATCGTACTTTGACAAGTTAATAAGTGAACCATACTTCATCCAGTCAGCTACAGTAGCCAAAGCATGCCCTCAGGACCTGGTATCAATGATTCTGAAATTGTAAACTTACACAAAATGAAAAAAAAATCAGCACTAGCGCAGAAAAACTCTTCTACAACAGCTTCACTTTCCAAGCAGGTCACTGCATTATCGTTTCACCCTGAGTACCTGAGTTCAAACCTTGCCTTGCATCCCAAATGGAAATAACCATGGTGGCCTCATCTTGCTTTCCACTTGCCCATGTCATAAAAACAAGCACATTGGCATCCTCTGCCGAGGAGCAGTCTAGGAACAAATAGCAAAGGAGCTGCCAGTTAGGCTGTATTGCATTGGCAATGCTGCACAGAGGAGCTTGCTCGCTAATGGCTCACAGAGTAGCTGGCTTTAGCTGCCACTGCCAGTCCCCCATCTTTACAAGCACTAAACTTCAGCCCATTGATTCCATAAAAAGCAAACAAAGAAAATGAGTGGAGCTTGCTTTTAAGGTATTAGCAACTCAGAGACTTTAACACTCTCCATTTTAAAACACAGATTGCTTTGTAAATTGTGTCAAACAGTAACCTAAAAAAGAGCACCATGTAAAGTACCCAGTGCAAATAACTCCAAGGGTGTTGACAGAGAGGTGGAAAGAGAAACATTTCCAAGTTATTCCCATGATCCTTGTTACATTTGTGATCCTGATCAGAGAATTCAGACTCTAGTGGGGTGGGAGGTAATATTCTCACCTTCATTGCCTTGCTTCAACATTTGCCACTGGTTATGTTTAAAAAAATAATACAAACAACAGTGGTTACCTGATCATCTGGAAGTGTTCTGAAGTGCCAGAGACAAAAAAAAAATCAAAAGGACCATTTACCCAGTATGCTACTGCCAGGTCAGGTTGAAAACTAATTTAAGCACATTTCTGTAGGGGAACTTCACACATAAGAGGGGTTTTATTCTGAAAGAGAACTAGAAAGCCAAGCCAGGTATAAAGCAAGGTCTCAATACATCCCTACTTTTTCCCTGTGCTGAAAGCAGCAACACAGAAAAGTCCTGCTATCTACGCACACCCCACCTCAACAAAGGTACTTGGCCCAAAAGTAGGTTTTGTCAAAGCCTATAAATCACACATCACTAACCTCTTCACAAATGAGTCTCAACAGGTTTACACTGGCATAACACTGGGGTGAGAGAGTGGTGAGATTAGTCTTTTCTCAGGGTCCAAAGTGAGCAAATCATAAAAGTTAAACAAGCAGCATAAATGGTGAAAAGTAGAATTTTCCACTAACATGTTTCTGGCTTCCAGTTTTAATAGTCTAAGGAACTGTTATTAAAGTGATCAAAGGGAGAAGTCACAAATGCGAGAAATATGACAACTAAGCATCAAGCTAGTGTGGCAAAGTAGATTGCCTTCATTCCATTTCCTGTTAAATACTGCTTTGGAACTTTATTTTGATGTAGATTTGACAAAACTCTCATTGCATTTCAGTTTTTGGTGCATAGGTCTACTGAAAGAAAAAGAATAAAGGGAAAATGAAGAGACTGTCAGAACAATAGCTGCTTTAAAAAACAACAAAAAGTCTGCTGAGGCTTTAGATTTACAGAGCCTGACAAATAGGGAAAAAAAATCATTGGGGAGAATAACCTCTTGTCTACTATTTCAGCTCCTTGAGACATTTGTCTGTTCACTAAGGTCAAGGTACTTCTCTCTGAACTTACACATAATTAGCTGTGCTTTAATAGTTGATATAAAGAATAAATTAGGTGTTGTTCCTTTCGATTCTTCAGTTAACTAAGGTTAAAGCAATAGCAAGAAAGTTTTCATTTTTTCTTCTTCCACCAAATCATCTATCATTTCACTGTCATATTAAAAGATAGAAATCTAGACCCCTGCCAAATTCAGAATAAGCTAAGCTTTTGTTATTTGCTCATTTAACTTTCTGGGAGTACTAATAAACACATGGAAGAATATCAGCTGCTCACCAGCTTTAAATACACCACTGTGAGCTGAAGACATTTCCAGTTCTCTCAATATTTTCACTTTACCATGGTAAAAACTAGATTATCACAATGTTCTCAGAACACAAGTTTACCATGATTTGCCCAGAAAACTGTGGCTCAGTATTGTCTGGCCCAACTTAGCATGTGTTCTTTGCATTAATTGTTTTGTTGAATAACTGGCATGGGGTCAACAGTTTAGCCTCTTGAGATTTTTCTTCCATATAAGTTTTGAACTTCCTAATTTTAAATTCTGTTCCTATAGTTCTTTCCTGAGAGTCCAGGAAATTTTTCTGTAACAGGCACTTCAGGAGCAGGCTTCATGAATAAGGTGTGAAATCTGAGCCCATCTCTCAATTCAGGCATTGAAAAGCATATCAACTCCTCACATGGAGCCTTTTCCCTTTCGGTACAGACAGGTAACATGCATCACCAAGGACATGCTTCTCACTAGTGCAACAATACGATCAGATTAAGTTTTGTTCCCATGCCTGATTATTCTTTTTGTGACACTAGACAATAATAAACTGATGTTCAGAGCCAACAGATCCATATATACTCTCTAAGGACCACCTCTCAGAAAATACTTGCAGGAGAGATAGCAACACTGAAGGACGTTTCTTTTAAAGAATATAATTTCCTTGCAAAATAATTTTTTAGTCATAGTCAAAAAACATATATAGATTTAATCTAAATTATGACATTTCTTTTCAAGTTGTGTGTTCATAACTTCCTATACCTTTTGCACACAGGTTATACACTTCCTCCTACAAGTTAGGATCAAAGTAAATACTCTTTTACTCCATGCTCCTTCCTCTTTTTCACTGATACCTCTTCCTTATTTTTTAAGAAACTTGGCATATTCTCAAACTAAACCTGGACATACACTTTCTTTTCTAGTCATCTTCATAATTTCACTGGACACAGTGTTGTGCTGCAGGTACTGCAGTCCCTATTCACCTGCTCCTGTTGACCAGATTATTTGGGTCTGTGGACAACCATCATACTCTTGGAGCAGGAGAGGCAATTAGCATTTATATGTTCAACATGTAGAAAACACTGTGATACATTTCAGCCTCATTTCTCCTGTTCCAATGACTAAAAACCAAAACTAAATTTTGAGGAAAGGGAAGTTCTGAGTGGGGCTACGTATCAGTACCAAGGAAGCCACTTCCCCAGAACAAACCTATGGGTGTAAGGCCTGTCTTTTTGTCTCTCAGATGTTGAATGCCCCATATATATGCATAAGAAATTTTCTTCTTGGGTACACCAGAGCCAAGCATTGCAAATCCAACAAACCTCTGTGTTCATATTTTTTGATTTTGGAATGAGATCTATGGTCATGTTACTGATTCTGGACTTTCAGTAGTGCAACACAGAAACTCAAAAGGGTCTGTTACTCTGTGGAACTCACTGTCACAAGATATGTTAGTGAAAACTTGAGGTAGATTGTAAAAAGAGTAATGTATTTCCTAAAGTAAGAAGAGTTCACTTCTATGCAGAAATCTAGGACTTTCAAAAAACTTCAAAAAATGGCAGCAGGAAAACATTTTTTCATTTTAGCTGGTTATTTTATAGATATTTACTAGAAAGTTTCTTTCACCCACAGACGACAGACAAGGCACTAGACAAAACAGTATGATCTGATTTAGAATGCCTGTCCCTACAAGAATTTCATGAAACACGCTGACATTTGTGCCCTTGACATTCCCCACATAGTTCTAGAAATTATCAGCTTCATTTACTTTTCCACAGCAGTGCATACATATACAATTGTACACAAGTGTTCCCCCTCACCAACTGAGCACATATCCATAAATAAAAACATTCTTTAGGGAGATTATAGATTTAGCCACATGGAGTATCAGCAAGGTCCTCAGGAAGGTGTGGCATTGGAACTGGAAGTCTCCAGGGAAACTAGAAGCCTCAAAGACATCACTTAAAATCTCAAAGGTGATGATACACCAGTTCATACATTGAAAGAGTGAGTGACTAAGTGAATCAGTGAGACGAAAGGGTATAGTAATTATATGGAATGCTCATTCACAGTTGTCTCATGCTGACTAGTTTGTTTCTTAGTATCTCTTTCTAGGCTTCTGCCTTTTGAACAAAATAGTGACAGTACCTAGAAGATGCAGAAGGCTACAGTCACCAGTCCAAGTAAACACACAAGAAGAGAGTAAAGGACACAAAAATCTTCATGTCCTGGTAAGAGCCAAATGCCACCCTTATAGCCAGCGGCCTGCGACTTCTGAAAGGTAGACCCTGCCCCATCTTGCTCACCAGTTACCAGGTTTAATCAGGACTTCTCCTCCAATGATTGACTTGCTTCCTACGCTTTTCCTTTCTCTTCTCCTTTATCTTCAGCACTGGCAACAGCTTTAGAGTCACAGTGGGCTTTACATGAATGCTATAACCAGTCAGGAACCACAAAGCAAATGAAAGTAACCAACTATTTTGTGACCACTGGAAGTTTTGCAAAGACTTTTGAGTGGGCTAAGAGGAAGCAGGATGGGACAGGGAGAAGATTTAATCCTGCAAGATCAGGTTTAAGAGCAAGATATTTTCCAGAGTCTTCCCTAAGGGATCTCCTTCCCAGGAGCAGGTCATTTTTCTTGGTCACTTGGTCACTTGGCTTACTAGAGAACCAAAAGTAGAAACACAAATGACCAGAAATTATAGCACCAGCATTCCACTTCCCATTCTAAAAAATAATGTGTACTTACACTTATACCATACCTTTGAAGTGCTATAAAAGAATGTGTCTTGCCTAGTTCTTTGACCAGTACTGGTTGTTGCCAAGGAGAAATCTTCCTACTTTTTCCATACCCTTCCTTACTGTTGTATTAGATGACTAAAGGTATAAAGCATCTGGGAAAAATCAGAGCAGGTTTTTTTATCCCTTGACTAGTTTAACCAGCGTTTTCCCACGAAGTGCTGGGCCATTCCTTAATTTTCCTCCTATATCTACTGAGAAGATTCCTATTAGGGCAATAATTCACTTAATTGCTTTAAAAAGAATAATCCTTTGTTTGGAGTCTTTTCAGTCTTTTAAGCATACTGATTCTCAATCACCCTGCCCAGAGTATTTGGTGAAGTGCTAATTAGGTGTTAAGAGCTAACCAGATAACCATAGAGGCTATCTGTCTCCAGGCAGCCGTTAAACACCTAAGCAAGAGTGAAAGTACGAAAATATGAGGTTCTCAGGAGCATTCAGCCCTTATAAATTTTGAAACGGTTTCAAACATCTGGAATTACTGGCCCGTCTCTATAGCCCCACGCTGCTGTGACAAAGCCTGGTGTGCTTTAAAGGACACTCATTTAGAAGGCTCAGTGCTTATGATAAAAACATGATGTGTTTAAGCCCATAAACCTTTCTGTACCCCCTCCTTTGCAGCAAGAATAACATACTGATAAAATCCCTCTCCCTGATAACTGCAAATAATACAACTTCATTCCATCCAGGGGAGGGCTTTTTAGTGCTTGACTTTTTGTCTGGGAATCCTTGTGTTTTCAGAGGCAAACATTTCATGTAAATTATTTTCTCAGTTATCTTGGAGTTCTTCATACATCCTTCTTCCATCTGTTAAATTCACATAAATATAAGACTTGCCATTACGTGATCCATATAGCGTTCAAAACAATTTGTAATGTAATAAATAGATTCTTCATTCTCTTCCTTTCTGATGTAGTTTTTACATTGATCCTCTTTCTTTGTAAAGATTCCAAACTTTGCCTATCTGCCTGAGACCCAACTGATGTTCAAGAAGACAAATCATTTGTATAGTGTTTAAGGTGATGTGCCCCTAATTTCAAAGTTTTTTCTTTGTCAGGATGCTAAAAAGTATCGGATAAATCATGATAATCACTATCATTAAAGTAGGGTACTTGCCTTATAAATCATTTGACACAAAGCCTACCAGCTGCTATTGTGATGAGAATGCTCTGATTAAGTGGGTCATTGCAAAACATCGTTTGACTATATTCCACTACTCTAATACATACACAAACACAATTCATCCTAAAGTAACTCAGCTAGCACAACAAGAATAACACCAGAAATGAATGTGACTTTCCTCTTTTTGTTCCATCCCTTGTCCCCTCAGTTGAAATGATAGTTGATTCTAAGAATTGCAAATATGGAAAGCGTTGCCCAGTTTATAACAGTATCACAGACTTTGGGAAAGATCACACAGAAGCACAGAATCACAAAATGCTAGAGATTGGAAGGGACCTCAAAAGATTCTCTAGCCCAATCCCCCTGCTGGAGCAGGAACAGCTAGATGAGGCTACACAAGAATGTGTCCAGGCAGTTTTTGAATGTCTTCAGAGAAGGAGACTCCACAACCTCCCTGGGCAGCCTGTTCCAGTGTTCTCTCACCCTCACTGTGAAGAAGTTTCTTCTCATGTTTAAGTGGAACCTCCTGTGTTCCATTTTGCACCCGTTGCTCCTTGTCCTATCATTAGTTGTCACTGAGAAGAGCCTGGCTCCATCCTCGTGACACTCACCCTTTACGTATTTATAAACATTAATGAGGTCACCCCTCAGACTCCTCCAAGCTAAAGAGCCCCGGCTCCCTCAGCCTTTCCTCATCAGGGAGGTGCTCCACTCCCTTCATCATCTTTTTTGCCCTGCACTGGACTCTCTCCAGCAGTTCCCTATCCTTCTTGAACTGAGGAGCCCAGAACTGGACACAATATTCCAGATGCGGTCTCACCAAGGCAGAGTAGAGGGGGAGGAGAACCTCTCTCGACCTACTAACAACCCCCCTTGTAATACACCCGAGGATGCCATTGGACTTCCTGGCCACAAGGGCACAGTGCTGACTCATGGTCATCATGCTGTCCACCAGGACCCCCAGGTCCCTTTCCCATACATTGCTCTCCAACAGGTCATTCCCCAACTTATACTGGAACCTGGGGTTGTTCTTGCCCAGATGCAATACTCTACACTTGCCCTTCTTATATTTCATTAAATTTTTCCCCGCCCAACTCTCCAGCCTGTCCAGGTCTTGCTGGTTGGCATCACAGCCTTCTGGCATGTCAGCCACTCCTCCCAGCTTGGTGTCATCAGCAAACTTGCTGACAGTGCACTCTATTCCCTCATCCAAGTTATTGATGAATATTGAATAATACTGGTCCCAGTACTGACCCTTGAGGCACTCCACTAGATACAGGCCTCCAACTAGACTCTGCCCCATTGACCACAACTCTCTGGCTTCTTTCCTTCAGCCAGTTTGCAGTCCACCTCGCTACCCGATCATCCAGACTGCACTCCCTTAGTTTAGCTGAGAGGATGGTGTGGGAGACTGTGTCAAATGCCTTAGTGAAGTCAAGACAGACCACATCCACTGCTCTGCCATCATCTATCCACCTGGTTATGTCCTCATAAAAGGCTATGAGGTTGGTCAAACATGACTTCCCCTTGGAGAAGCCATGCTGACTGCCCCTAATGACCCTCTTATCCTTGCTATACCTTGAGATGACATCAAGGATAAGTTGTTCCATCACCTTTCCAGGGATGGAGGTGGGGCTGACTGGTCTACAGTTACCCGGGTCCTCCTTCTTACCCTTTTGGAAGACTGGAGTGACATTTGCTTTCCTTCAGTCCTCAGGCACCTTTCTCATTTCCCAAGACTTGGCAAAGATGACGGAGAGTGGTCTAGCAATGACTTCAGCCAGGTCCCTCAGCACCCGCGGGTGCATCCCATCTGAACCCATGGATTTATGGATATCCAGATTTCTTAATTGTTCCCTAACCCAGTCCTCATCAACTAAGGCAGACTCCTCCATTGTCCTGCCTTCCTCTGGGGCCTCAGCGGTACGGGGTTCCTCAGGACAGCCTCTGACAGAGTAGACAGAGACAAAGAAGGCATTCAGTAACTCTGCCTACTCTGTATCTTCTGTCACCAGGGCACCCACCCCACTCACCAGTGGACCTACATTGCCTCTGGTATTAGTTTTATCTGTCATTTGTTTGAAGAAGCTCTTTCTGTTGTCCTTGACCCCTCTCAACAGGTTTAATTCTAAGGAGGCCTTAGCTTTCCTAGTTGCCCCCTTACATTCTCTAACAACAGTCTTATATACTTCCCAAGTGGCCAGCCCTTCCTTCCATGATCTGTGAACTCTCCTCTTCCACTTGAGCTTGGCCAGCAGTTCCCTGTTAACCACGCAGGTCTCCTGGCTCCCTTCCTTTACTTCCTTTATGGCGGGATGCTCTGATCTTGAGTTTGATAGAAGCAATCCCTGAATGCTAACCAACTATCTTGGTTGCCTTTACCTTCAAGTATCCTTGCCCACGGTATTTCCCCTAGCAATTGTTCAAAAAGGCCAAAGTTTGCCCTGCTGAAGTCCAGGGTTGCGATTCTGCTAGGTATACTGTTCCTGCCACACAAGATCCTGAACTCCACCATTTCATGGTCACTGCAACCAAGGCAGCCCTCAATCTTTACCGCTTCAACCAGACCCTCCTTGTTAGTGAGAATGAGATCCAACAGTGCACCTATCCTAGTCAGCTCCTCCACTATTTGCATCAGAAAGTTATCATCAATTCATTGGCGAAACCTCCTGGACTGTGGCTGGCTGGCTGAATAGTCCTTCCAGCAAACACCAGGGTAGTTAAAATCCCCCACGACAACCTGGGCCTGTGACTGTGAGGCCGCTCTCAGCTGCCTGTAGAAGGCCTCATCAACTTCCTCATCCTGATCTGGTAGCCTGTAATAGACACCCACAACAGTATCACCCCTGCCAGCCTGCCCCTTAATTCTCACGCACAGACTCTCAACTCACTCCTCATTTGCCCCTGGGCAGTACTCAATACATTGTAGTTGCTCTCTCACATAAAGAGCAACTCCACCACCTTGCCTTGCTGGCCTGTCTTTCCTGATGAAGGACATAGCCATCCCTGACCACATTCCAGTTATGTGAGCTGTCCCACCATGTCTCTGTAGTTGCCACCAGATCATAATCTCCTGACAGAACACAGGTTTCTAACTCCAAATGCTTATTCCCCATGCTGCATGCATCGGTGTACAGGCATTTCAGGGAGCGAACTGAGTACACCAATTTCACCCTAGGGAGGTGGGAGGCATCCCAGTCTTCATCAATGCTAGAGTGCTGCCTCACTGGTGCAAGCCCAGCTACAACCCCATCCCGCTTCTAACTTCGTTTAAAGCTCTCCAAATGAGCCCAGCTAATTCCTGTCTCAGCATCCTTTTGTCCTTGTAAGATAATCCTTTCCCACGTATCACTGTCTGGACTGGTGTCTTGAATCCAAAGCTCTGCCTGTAGCACCAGTCTTGTAGCCAATCATTTTTATGGACTGAATTCTTCTATTCCATCCCACATCGTCACCCAAAAATGAAAAGAGGGAAAAGAAAATCACTTGTGCCCCAAACTCTTTCACCAACCATCCCAAGGCCTTGAAACATTTCTTCGTTTCCCTCAGACTATGGGGTGCAGCTTCCTCCCCACCTGTCTGGAAGATCAACAGTGGGTAGTAGTCTGTTGAGTGCACCAGGCTGGGGAGTACCCTGGTGATACCCTTGATCCAGGCTCCACTTAGACTACATCCCCATGATGAGGGGCAACTCTGCATATTGGACCCTCTGTCCCTCTCAGAAGGGAATTGCCTACTACAATTACCCTTCTTTCTTTCTTATCAGAGGCAGTCTTGAGTTGTGGAATCAACCACCTCTTCCTAGGTGACCTTGTAGGTGGGCCTTGCACCACATCCTCACCTACCTCTTCTTCAAGATCCAGGGCCTCAAACCTATTATGGAGAGGCACCTGGGGAAGCAAAGCAAGTAGGGAGGGGGGGTGCCCATGATGCCGAGCTGGAACTTGCTTCCAACCCTTCTCATCTTTTTGGTCCCCTGTCTCTGTCTGCCAGTGACAAGGCAGGGGCTATCTTGGATCTCCCTCCTCTGCCCAACAGAGAGAGAATCAACCTGTATAAGATGATTGGAAGGCTAAATATCTCCTTCTCTTTGTGGCTTCCTGGTGATTTGACTTATAGTCATATCACAGTCCTGAAAGCCATCTCAAGGGAGTGACAAGCCAATTCAGATTACACAGACAAACTGCTTCTAGTAACTGGGGCTTGCCAGCATCCAGGTAGGAGATGGGGCATGTTTCTTCCTTCTGGATCATTATTCCACATCCATGAGGAGGCCATGTACAATCATAGAATAGTTTGGTTTGGAAGGGACCTTTGAAGGTCATCTAGTCCAACCCTCCTGCAATGAGCAGGGACATCTTCAACTACATCAGGTTGCTCAGAGCCCCATCCAGGCTGGCCTTGAATGTCTCCAGGGACGGGGCATCTACCACCTCTCTGGGCAACCTGTTCCAGTATTTCACCACCCTCACTGTAAAAAATTTCTTCCCCATGTCTAACCTGTATCTCCCCTCTTCTAGTTTAAAATCATTACCCCTTGTCCTGTCATAACACACCCTTCTAAAAAGTCTGTACCCATCCTATAGGCTCCTTTTGAGTACTGAAAGGCTGCAATAATATCTCCCAGGAGTCTTATCTTCTCCAGGCTGAACAACCCCAACTCTCTCAGCCTGTCCTCATAGCAGAGGTGTTCCAGCCCTCTGATCACCTTGATGGTCCTCCTGTAAACCCTCTACAACAGGTTCATGTCTTTCGTGTACTGAGGGCTCCAGAGCTGGATGCAGAACTCCAAGTGGGATCTCACTAGAGAGGAGTAGAGAGGCAGAATCACCTCCCTTGACCTGCTGGCCACACTTCCTTTCATGCAGCCCAAGATATGATTGACCTTTGGGGCTGCAAGTGCACGTTGCCAGCTCATGTCCAGCCTTTTGTCCACCAGTACCCTCTAGTCCTTCTCTACAGGGCTGCTCTCAATCCCTACATCCCCCAGCCTGTACTGATATCAGGTGCAGGACCTTGCACTTGGTCTTCTTGAACCTCATGAGGTTTGCATGGGCCCACTTCTTGAGCTTGTCCAGGTCCCTCTGAATGGTATCCCAGCCCTTGGTCGTGTCAACTGCACCACTCAGTTTGTGTCATCCGCAAACTTGCTGAGGGTGCACTCGATCCCAAATGTAATAGTGATCCTGTGTGCCACAGAGATTCCTTCACGTGCCACAAGCAGGGACGATCAGTATCACTTTTTTACCATTCAAAGTAACAATTTTTTATTTGAACAAAAATGTGCCACTCGGGTACTTCACATTACCACTACATTTATGAGTTGCAGGTAATATTTTTTGGGGGTAGGCCTAGGTGGTGTTCTAGTGGCTATATTAAATACTGCAAAATCAGAGCCTTGCTGAAGTGAGAATCAAAACTCTCATTCACTTTGGGGGACAGTGCTCGGTCTTCTAACTTTGCTACCTCCGAGCTAGCAAGACTGAGGACATGAGAATTATTAATACATTCTCAGAGAATGCTTAATTGAATGGCACATGGAGAATAAAAGCATCTGTGAATATAAGGCTTCCAAGCTGTTTGGGTTTTTTTAAATCATCTCCTTATATTTTTAGGTCAGACTCTGTCCCCTCTTCTAGCTACAGCAATGTTCCTTCCTGCCAGCCTGCAATATATTTTCCTCCCAGAATCTGAGAATGATTCTCCTCAGATATCTTTTCATAAATGTTCCAAATAAACTGAAGCAAATGTGGCTTGTCAGGACAAGCTACAGACAACTCTGCCTAGGTTGTCTCAATTCAGACTTAAAATTGCCTCAAAATTTCCCTAAAAAAAAGTACATGAAATCAACAACCATGTGAACCACTAAGTACATAATTCAGTATTTTACATTCCCGAAGTGTTTAGTAACAAGATAACTAATAATTACTCCCAGATACACACAAAAAACATACTATACACATTTATGTAGAAATTACCATGATAATATTAACACTAACACAAATATGCACATATGAAAACAACTCAAAGTAAACATAACGTTTGCACATGGTAAATACCCATATGTCTCAATAAACATAATTTTAAACTTTAAAATGGCAAGTGTATGTTTCCTTTAACTGAGGGTGAAAAATTAAGAACAAGGCATTTACAGGGTGAACTCTGCCATTTTCTAATTATGTGCAAAGCTGATATTGGGTAGAAAAGCATGACACACCTTGCACACTTAAGGGACATGCAGGCAGGGTTAGTGGCCAGAGATTGAACACCAAAATAAAGTGCCATCGCTACTACAAAAAATGTTATGATCTTTACTCTTGATGCTTTGACCATAATCCTGGTTTTGGCTACCAGAAGGAATGTATGCTCTTCTTGTTTGCGCTAATGGCAAGTGTACCCCATGACATGAGTCCCCCATGACATGTGTCCTCCTTCATGTTTGGTTCACACTAGTCACTAACACATAATTACGCTTTCTTTCTCTGCATCCACAGGTAGATACAGATAGCTTGGTTTGCAATACTAGCAAATAAGTAAAGGAAGAGCAAAAAGTAGGGGACATATTCTGAAGAACAGTGATTTCCAAATAGTGTTCTTTTTTCAAGCCTCTTGGTTGTTTTGTTTGAACACAATTAAACAGAATTCTGCCTGTGGCTAAAAATTCTAGAAACACTTTGACTTTAATAAAGTGTTGGGAATGAGAAGGGCATTGATAGCCTCACGTCTTCATTAAGATTACCTTTCCTGGCCTCCTCCAGACATACGTGTTTTGTCATTCTAACATGGACATTTGTAAACAGAAAACCGTTCTTGCTCGTGCTTGCTTCTGGCAATTCACCAGCCTGTCTCCCTTCTCTTCCTTTACACTATTTTTAAGTATATCAGTTGTTTCAGAGGTGCCAGAGAGCTGTATGTTTGCCATTGAAGTCTTCAGCAAAGACTTAGGGCTTTTACAGTTTGATTTTGAGACACCAGACTGTTTCCATTACCAACTATTAAGCAAAATGAAAATATCACTTAAATTCTCAACTGAACCAGTGTGTTATGGACATATTGTTGGAGCATAAATATCAGAAAACTAAGATGACATAGAGTTGCTTTTCTGATCGTAATAGTACTGTATGAAACAGAGACAAGACGGCATATGTTTCTAGCTGTTTTCTCTCCCTTTAACACATAACATTGATGGAATTACAAAATTTGCTAACATTAGGGTGAATATAGTCAGGAGTCCCGAATACCCCAAAACAGCTTTTACAGATTCTAAAATGGGTCTGGTGCCTGGGTTTTTCTTCAAATCCCTCCGTGCAGAATGGAGACTGGGCAGCAAACTTTCTAACTGAGCCCATACATTCATAAACATCTGCAGCAAACCATAATTCTGCTGAATGCAGGAGCCACATTGCCATGACATTTTGGTTATGAACGTTAGAGTAGCATGTGGCTCTGAATTCCAATGTTATGGATTTCAGGAATTTCAAGCAGAAGCCAGCTCCCTGACTCATGCAAGGGTTCAACACATCCTGAAATACTCTTGCAAAGCAAAAGATGTGTAACACAAAAGTCTTGCAACTTGGCGGCAATAGGAGGGTCAAGGTGAGGATGGAGGGCAGCACCCCTCGGGAAGGGAATGGTTAACAAACCATAATATCACAAGCAGGCAGGCAGCTCCACCACTGCAACAAACAACAAATTATTAACACTAAGCAATTTAGCAGCTCAACTTCGAATAAGCAGCACATTGGGCACTGAGCACACAGTGGCAGACTGTCTATGACTCTCCGCTACCAGCCAGCCAGCAAATTTTATTTTTTGCTCTAAAAAGAATTCTTTCAAAACTCCACTATAATAGTCCATTCTGTGCCCAGGAATAATTTTAGAAGAGCTGAGTCCCAGACTTCCTTTTTGCAGGTGTGAGGCAGCACATTCGCACCTCCAGCTACAGCCTGTGTTTCCAGGGGCTGAGCTACCCAGGCCAGTGCCCTGGCTTCATCAGAGCCGCAATACCCAATTTCTCCATTTTTGTTACTGATCTGTACCACCATGAGCAGGTCTGCCCTGTCCAAATGCAGTCCCCCTGAGGTGTGCAATCGTAGCAGCTTATAGCCAATGAAAAGCACAATCTAGGTCCCAGGTTTTAAAAATCTGGCCACCTCAAGAATAGCTAATTGTACCAATGCGGCACTATTTTTAAAAAGGGCAAAATTTCTTGAACATACCTCACACTGCAAAGCTTCTGTTCAAGTAACTACGTGTCAGTCTGTTAACAAAGAAGGAAATCCCTTAAAAGCTGTGTTTGTTTGACCAACACTGACTAAAATTAGAAAAATATTAAATGAAAGCAGCTGGTCAGCTACCAGCCATAATATTATCCCAACTTCCATCATAGGAAATAGTATAATAACATTTTATTTGTTTTTCCCCTGCTTGCTGCCACTGGGGTGTAATATTTCTTTTATGTTGTTGATAGCTCAAGAGCACTTCTGTTGGATTCAGGCTGTACTGCATGCTGGCACCAAGACACCCAGCACAGTCCTTACTGCGGGATCCAGCCAGCACCTAGGGGTGAACAGGGGCAGAAGGCAGGGAAGAAAAGCAAAGACTGTTGACTGCTCTATCAAAGATCACCTACAGCTTTGTTCTTCATTTCGGGAAACTGCTTCAATATTTTGACCATACATCTGTAAATGCGTGAACGACTGAAGGTAAACTGGTTCTCAGCAGACCTTTGCCAATGATTTTTCCAGGGTCACAGATACAGAACCATGGGAGATAGACCATGAAATGTCTGGGTGTTTTGTGAAATCTACCTCTGATGCTTGGGTTAGCCTTTCTGCTTCACACCAAAATCCCACCAAAACCAACTGGGAACCCAAAACAGGGCTTGAACTCAGTGACATGAGCCACCCATGCTGCCAAATCTCCCAGACACCCCTGGATTTTGTCCATCACCTCGGTTCAGAGGGGTTTGTGGCCCTGCTGTGTCTTACTGAAACCAGTTTTGTCCACTTGCTCTCCCTCACAGAACCTCAGAGAGGATGACAACAGGCCCAAAACTCCTGGCCTGTCCCCAGCCAGTTTTGCATATTCCTTCGCCCTCAAGGAAGGGTCTTTGTTTCTCTGCTGTCACGATGGTTTAAATACCTCATTTACATAATACCTTTTGAAATGGACCCTGAGGCCTGGTCTACACTACAAAGTGTTTGTCAGTGGAGCTCTATCAGCAACTTGTCCTACAGCGGCTACCACTGTACCAGCAAAAGGACACTGCAAGTATGGTTTTTGCTGTCTCCTTGTATAACATACATATAAGCATTTCCTCCCCAGAATAAATATCTTTGTAAGTTATACTTTTGCCAGTAATAGAAATTTCTTAAAAAAAATAAATAAATCAGGCTTTTAATTGCCTCTTGTATCCTAGCAAAAGTTTCTACAATAGGCACAGCTTTATGCAACTCTATTTATGCTTTAACAACATCAGTTTAAGTGTACCAGGTATAATCAGTTCACAGGTTAGTGATAGCTCTTTTTCCTCAACACATGCATTAGAAAACAATATAGCTTTCATCCATCTTCAGTAACCAAGGGTTTGTACATATGGAAGCCATATGGAGTGTAAGAGCTTGCCTGTATCAGAAATTATAACAATATATAGCAATGTGGGAATTTAAACCACTGTAGTTGGACAATATAACCCCCCTTTTCCTCCCTACAGCAGTGAATGTGTGTGTGCATGTGAGTAAAATTAGTGTTTTTATCCATTTTAGCTTATGTTGCTTTGAAAGCAGTTTACCTAAACCGAGGCGTTGGGGGGGGAAAGTGTTTACTTCTGAGTAAGCATGTCCACACAGAGAGTTGCAGTGAAATAAATACAGCATTTTAACTATATGAGTATCATTTGTCATTCCCACAGACACAATTGGTTTTATATCAAAGTCCTACATCATATTTTTGAATATAGCTTTTTGTCACTCCCAGCATTTGCATTTTAGCAATTTGCATTTCTTCTTGCAAATTAAAAAAAAAAAAATGTTCAATTGAGATTTGCAAATGAGCAAAGGCAGCCAGGTGAAGGCAAGCAGGAGAGAAGGGGAAAGGTTGAAGGTGAAGGTGAAAGCAAGATAAACAACAATATGTCAGGCCAACAATATATTAGGCTTGTTTGGAATGGTTTGGGTGTTCCTCCAACCAAACTTGGTACATCGAAGTTTGCACCAAAAGTCTAGGTGAGGTGATTTCGTTCCAGTGGCATCAATAACTCACTTTTAAATGCACATACTTATTGATTTCAGAGTATAACATAATTAGGTCTCATATTACTCACATAGGCTGTGCAGTTCCCACTGTAAACCTAGATATTATTCAGAAATCACAGTAATCTCTTGTGGGTATTAAAATAACAATACATTTGAGAAATGATTGCTACCGTTTTTGAAAATGCATTAATGTTCATTATTTATGTAATATGCAAGTTTAGAAGGGGCTGATTTATATTTTTTTTTAACTTCACTGCTAGTATAAAAAAAGCCTTTCGAGTTCTTGGAATCAAATGAATGCAAGTTTCCTTTTTTTTGCATAGGGTGATGAAGACAAATGTATCACTGCACATTAAAAATACATCGCACATTTTATACATTTACTTATGTGGTGTGCTTCATGTTAAAAAAATACACACACAAAAAATATCTCAGAGCACTTCAGAGAATGCACCCAAAGACAGAGCTATTGTTCAGGAAAAGCCAGATTAAACAAACATGCCTGTAGTCTTGACTTGAAGGCATTTAGGGAATTAACATTCTGAGTCTCAGCTGGCACCACGCTCCAAAGCTGGGGGCAGAACATGCAAAGCCTTTGGCACCTATGAGTTTCCACTGATATTCCTTTTATAAACAAAAGCCCAGCATTTTACACAACTCCGAGCCATTCCCGAACATGTGCATTAATGGAACCGTAAGTTTTAACTGGCATTCATGACCTTAAACTATGTGGTGCTTTAAAGACTGTTGGAACTGCCCTGACATTACCAGGAAAGTAGTGAGTGACATGACCTTCATACAGAATTGGTCTGGCCAGTCTGGGCTATTAATATTCAAGGGCAGCTTAGTTCTCCGTACAGTGCAATTTGTAAAGATACCCATGATCAGGATTTATGGAAACCTAGACTAAATGTGACTAAACACAGGAATATTTCCGCTTTTATCTGAGATTGCAATGCTCCCGGTCCTTTGCAAGAAAGCCCTAGGATTTGTTCCTTTTTTCATGCAAAGTAACAGGTACAGGGGCCCATTCTGATCTTCAGCTCTGACTGGGTTCACCACTGTCATGCTACATGCTAATACCAACTTTCACAATCACTCTAGTTCATGAGACAGCCCTGTCTCTGGTGTCGCAGCTGCTAGAGTACCCAAGTAATTCAGAGATAAACCCAGCAAAGCACAGAGAGTGACTTCAGTCCTTGACATGACCCATTGACACAAGAAGGAATCACGTTCACCATCAGGATATGGTGCTGCTCACAGCTGGTTAGCTGGTAGCACATAGTACCTATGAAACACTGACACTTTTACCGGTCCTGGTACATCTTCAGAGTCACCAAAACAAAATCCATTACAGACATGTAGAAAGTACTGGAACTGTAGAGAAAAAAAAAAAAATCAAAGGCAGCAATACAGTCATACTTAATTAGTCAGGAGCTAGTGGCAAAGACAAGAACCCGGTGTCATGGAAGACGGTAGAGTAACTAACTCTCAGCCAATCGTGTAAAGTTGTTACAAAAAAAAAGAAAAAAAAGACATATCTCATTCTGACATGTGTTAACCAGAACATCCTGTGTAAGACATGGGAAGAAATTGTCTCACTCTCCTCATTGCTAGCAAGCTCAGCGGTACTTCTGTGTCAGCTCTCAGTGTCATGCTTTATGAAAGATGTAGACAAATTGAAAAGACTGAAGAGAAGAGCAGCAGGAATGGTAAGATGTTTAGAAAATTGGATAGAACGGGAATAGCTGAATTAGAAAGAAATCTATATTAAACCTTAACTGTCGCACTCTGGTGTGATAATGAAGGAAGCATTAAAGGCATGAGAAGAAATTGGAAATTGGCTTATACTTCAACAGAGAATTCATGTATACATATAAATATTTGAGAAAAATTATTGAGGAAACTGGGAACTAGATGACACCTTCAGTAAGGGAGGGAGGTTTTTAAAAATAAATTAAACATAATTGGGAATGGTGTAGATATACTTCTTCCACCTCAGGAAAAAGGGAGGACTTCTATGGTCCAATCAATTTTCAAAACTTCGGCAGCACGGTACCCTCCCAGTTTTCCTATTATGTTCTTCCATGTTGCAGTCCATCCCAATCAATTAATGCATCACTTATTTTACTGTTGTTAGTCTTCAGCTCATCTCCTGTCATGTCATTCCCCAGACATACTGCACTGAGAGTCCTTTCTGGGCCATAAGCGTGCTGAGGCACTCCATATGGGAACAAGCATTACTTTGGCCAAGCAGACATAATAGTTTCTAAAAACTTTGGCTTTGTTTTTATGTCGCAGAGAAACAGAGCCAGAGGAAACATTCTAAGCTACATCTATAGAGTGCCAGAGCCACCCAAGGTACTCTTTAAATAATCTTTAAGAATAATGAAACACAAAAAAGTATCGTATTTATGTCTCTTAATCAGGACATCTATGTGTCACGGTTTAGGAAGCCTTAGGATTAGGAATTTACTATCCTCTGTGGATAGCATAGCCAATGAATGGTTGAGTAGGAAGAGCTCTGTGGATGAGACTGGTCTAAACTGCAAACAGTTCTGCAGGTGTGAATTTCCTACTCAGAACCAGAAAACCGTGCACATCAGCTCCTTAGTTTTTAGTTTTCCCTCCAGCTATATATCATCACTAAACTCTACAAATGATATTTCAGTACTTCTTCAAAGATACTTTCCAGAAACTTCATCATTTTCACATCCCTTTTCTGAACTGTTTCTGTGTGATCCAGCTCTTATTTGGAAGCCTCAAAAAATTGACATAGAAATTCAGCTAGGTTTTATCACTTCTGACCAGAGTGCAAGGATTACTGCAGCATGACAGACTGCTTTCCTATCTATAAATCCCATCATGAATCTTGTCTCTCCCACAACAACATGGTTTATGTTCAGTTTGTAATCCAAACTAACCCCAAAACTAATTCTGAAAAACTGAGCCTAACTTTCCTGTCCTGTATTGGGTCACCTGATACACCTGCTTCCTTGTAGCACTTGATCTTTCATCCATTTTTTCCAGGCCATATCTTCAATTTGTCAAAATATTTTTGACCACCTGTCCTGTCTTTCAGCACCCTTGCAGTCCCTCCAGTTTCGTATCACCTGCAAACACTACAAGCCTACTTGTCCCATAAGGTTCATAACATGTCACATTGAATTAGACCTAAAAGGTAGACAAGTTCCCTGCAACATCCTAATCAATGAAACTTTGTATTTTGGGAGGAAATCCTTCTCTTGATGACTGGCATGTGGTCATCCAGCCAGCTTTCATATTATTGTATATATTCTTCAGGCAAACCATGTTTCCATGACATTCTTATGAAATGTTCTATGAGATGGGGTCAAAATCCCTATTAACTATTTATCATTATCCCTGACTAAATGGCTAGTAAGCCTCTAAGGTTACCCTAGAAATTAGACAACTCATCTATAAACACAGTCCTTGTAGACTATCTGCAATTTCATGGAAGTCTGAAAATACAGGACTAAAGAATTTACCTCTGCTATTGACTTCACCCTTCCTTCCCTCCTAGTTTTTATACAGATTCATTTAATGGCCTCGGAAGAATCTTGCTGGGAAATTCAGGGGATATTTTATGAAAATCAAGAGAAGATGCTGCTACAGCCTTACAGTCCAGTGTAAAAAATCTGTATGGTATTTGCAACTCATGTTCCAAAGCGATAGCATAGCCTACTTCACAATTACTTCCTGGAACATGATGGGTTTAGCATCTGCATGGTACCTGTAGACCAGTGCCTGACATGTTCCAGAGATGCTCAGGCTCCATCCACGTTAGCCAAGTGTCTTACTAATAGCAACAAATATCAATGGTGAATTCAGGCTTTGCTTTAACTTTACCTGGAGTCTAAGAAACAGACTTATTTTCCATTTGTCTTCATTGTAGAAGACTAATAGGTGATGACAGCTGGCAGAAGGCGAATAGCAATAAAGGCAAAATAAGGTTCTGAAATAGGAATCCTACCATCGCCCTACATTGCCAAAAACATGCTTTACTCTAAAAGCACCCAGTTCTTGACATTTCAAAATGTTTACCTCAACATGCAACTATTGGTGTGAGAAAGACCTCTTAATCCCTCTGCATCTTTTACAGGAAAAACCCTGTTTTGCTGCCATCCCAAAATAAAAGACAGGGTTTCCTAAAAGTGTTATTCAGACATTCAAAAAGGTAAGGAATGAGGGTTTGCAAAAGATGGATGAATTTTTCTGGAAAAACAAGTTGCTATTGGGAAGAACATGAGTCTGCCAGAAGTCATGCCAAATTACAGGAGCCTACATATTTACAGTACCCCACCAGACACAAACATAACATTAATCAAGGTGAGAGAAAAACATATTGCCTCTGTAACAGGCAGGTAAAACAAATACTCTGTCCTGCAGCTCATTCTCCATAAGTTTCAGCAAAGCCACAGCACAATGGCATAGGAAAATTATGTGGCTTAAAAAGACTAGGAGTATCTGGACTTTCATGTTTTATCCCAGCTGTAGATTAGTTTTTACTTCTGCATATTTCTACATTTTGATCAGATATTTTAGTGTCAGGAGTAGCAAGTATGCAGTGTCTCTTAGAGTTTTAAACAGGCTGTTTTAATGAAAACATAACTTGAAATCAGGCAGTATTTGGGGGAAAAAAAAAAAGCTGTTGGTTGGAACTCTCCTTACCAACATTAAAAACAGTCAACATAATTCTGTGATGCTGCAGAAATTTAACTTTTGTACATTTTTATTATATCCAGAATACCAAAGATAACTGGATTTATTCACAGAATGGCTGTCATTGAGTTCAGTTTTCTGGTACAATTTGCTTCCCATATAAACCCATAAAAAATAAGATGGGTGAAACATTAGAACTGCTTAAAGCAGAAGCTGATATATATCCATACAAAAAGAACAGATAGATTGCAAAATGTTTATGCCTTTTACATTTTTTACTGTATTAATAAGGAAACACTGTGATTACCAATCAAAAAATACTCAGGAGTGCTGCTTGTAAAGTGCACTATTATAAAGATTTATATCTGTACCTGGGGAGTAATATAGAGCATTGATATTTTAAGCAGCTCAGTTCAAATTCTCTTTATTCAATGAGAGCCCATGAGAGTGAAATATATTTTTCCTGGGGCAGCAGTGTGAGCATCATCATTTGTTTATGATATGAGCTGCAGAGAGAAATACTTTTTCCCAAAATTATATGTATGTCCAAAATATTTCAGAATTAATTAGAGAATTTTCCTGTGTTTAACAGAAATCTTTTACAGTGTTGCATTAGGCAGTGAAAAAAAAAATAATAATATATATATATATATATATATTAATGAAAGGCAGCTTCTGGTATATACCCATATATTTGGTTAACTTTGAACAAGAAGATATCTAGCATATAGCATATTTAGCATATTTGGTGACCACTTTACATATACTTAAGAACACAGACCACCAAGACAAAAGTACAAACATGGTCTCCCACCAGGGCTCACCAGGAGACTACGGGGAATTTACATTTCTTAAGACACCTCGTTTTTCTGGTCACATTTGTACGTACTTTTGGCTACATTCTACATTCTGCCAATCTTTTGCAGAATTTGAACTTGCTCTTTTTCAATGAAGAGTCCATTCCTAATGTTACTTATCGTAGCATAGAGATGTCTCTGTTAGAATAATGCTCAGAACCAGGAGCTAGAACATGGCAGAGTAACATACCGCAATCTTTCTTACTACTTAGTTAACAGATGCCTTCCAACAGGTTGTGCATAATCTAATACAAATTATCACTTTTTTTTTTTTCATATAATGAACTGTGAATTCATGTGTATGCTCCTCACAGCACAATGTGCTGTAGTAGTGATGTATTTATAAAATGTTTGTGTTAAATACTATTGTACTTAATTTGTTAATATAGCATAAGCGACAGCAGGTTTTTTTGGATTTTTGTGCCTGGCTTGACTGCAACAAAAATTTTCTTAAAGAATGAGGCGAGATTCTTTGGTAATTTTTAAGAATCAAACAGATTATATTTAGAAAACACTTTTATAAACCCTTTTTCATTCTTTCAACAGTGTTTTTCCCTTCCTTTGTACAGCGATATGTCTGCTCTCTCCTTGCTTCAGAGTTCTTTATTTTTTGTCAAACCAACTACACTATTCTCTTTGCTTTAGGTCACATTTTGATGTGCAATCTGAGCAACACCAGACCACACCTTTTCAAGACTGCTTGGGCACACATAGACACCCGTCATACTTCGGAAGAATACTGTTTTGCCAATATATAAAGTTCACCAAGAGAAATATTAAAATGTGGTAATAAATTTATTGTTTTCTTTCTTTCAACTGTTAAAATTTAATCTCTTGGCCAGATTGTGGTCCTTAGGGTATGACATATATATCAAACCCATGTGTGTATAAGTAGATTTTTTAAATGTATTGTGAAAAGTAGCGATGCACCGAGATCAGAAGCTATGTAAGTATAAAAATAAGAGGCATAGGAACTGACGGCATAAATCCAAAGTTTATCATATAATTCCCAGATCCGTGTAGCTGGTCCCTAGGAACATAAAAAACCCAACAGTACAAAGGAAAACATTTTCAGATGTACTTCTTTTTTTTTATTTCTTTTTTTTTTTTTTTTTTTTTTTTCTAAAGATCCTGCTGCAGAGGTTATATCTGGCAGTGGGGAGCTTTTTCTCTTATCTTTAGTTCCCACAAGAACCAAGCTTGAACATCAGAGCTCCCTAAGCCTAATAAATGAGAGTATTCTTGTCTGCTTTATCTTTTTCTTTTTTTTTTCCCCTCAGTCACAGGATGAGAAAATAAATATATGATCTTGTTTTTAAAAGAAGCTATTGTATTAAACAGAGGGTGTGAGCCTGTCCCATCTCTCAGGCTCTCACCTAGCCCTGGGTAGCACTGTGCGGTCACAGGAGGTCACAGAGGGCGGCAATTGCTCTCCTTGGAGCAATTGTTCCTGGTCCTTGCTCTGGAGCTGGAAGGCAAGTGGCCTCTTGGCAACCCAGTGCTAATGCCTCCTCACAGGGACTGGGACAACCTGCCGTACATTAACAAAGTCAATCTTGTGCTTATTAGTCTAACAGAATGGGGTGCATATCACAGTCAATTTCCATAAACATTCTCTTATGCCTCTTTTGTCTTCATTTTCCACAAACATTCAAGTACTTGACTCCTATTCACATGAACGCTCACAGAAAGAGAATTTTAAGCTTACATGCTTGAGTACTTGCATACAGTAAATTTTAAAATGAGTAAGTATGCAAGTCATAAGATGGGAAATAGAGTGCCTTTGCCAGTGCCAGGCAGAGAGGTATTTAAATAAACCAGGCAAGTACCTGCTCATGTCCTTCTCATCTACAGTTATGTGTGTACATGCAGTTTTATTTGGAACAGTAGACTCTCAATTTGCTCTTCCACCATAGTTCGATGGCTGTGTCATGGAGCAAGAAACGTGCAGCACTGAGTCTCTGTCTCCCTTAGAACAGGAATGATATTGTTCCATTACATATGCCGTATACTTTGAGATTTTTAGACAAAAATATCATATAAGAGTTATATTATGATATTACTGAATATCGCTTATCATGTTTTGCAGGGGAAAAGATGGTGGCACTGGTGAAAAAAAGAGCCTTCCGTATTCTTCTGCAAATAGGCACAGACCAGCAAGAATATCAGATAGTTAAAACAGTAAATTTTTTTCAATGCTAGCAGTATTTGCTGGATGCTAGAGTCCCTGAGTGTTCAACCTGAGCCACTGAAAGAAAAAGTCTGAATTCATTCAATCAGCCTCAGTTTTTCTACCTTCTTCAGTGAAGCCAGCTTATATATATTCCTGACTTATATACATTTCATCTTCATTTCCTAAAGTTTAGAAAAGTTAGACCAATGAGATTTGGACACAGGGGGTGGAATTCCAGATGGAAGAAGAGAGGTTTCTCAAACGAAAGAGCCAAAAGCCATCAGAAAAACCGAGACAGAAACATTCAAAAGATCCAATGGACACATGGGGCCAAATTTGTCCTTGATGTAGCTCTGTTCTTTTGGACCAGATGGATTAAGCCTGCTGGTTGCTGAACAATCTCAACTAGCAGGAGAACCACTAGAAACAAGGCATAAACAATTTACTGAGAAGTGGCTGTATTTGCTCTGAGCTGTAACTGGTTCCACAGACTCCACACAAACAAAACCAATGTCAGTGTGTGGCAGTTTATTTCACACTGAGCCAGCCAACATATTTTCTTTCTGAATCGCATACGTGTTCATTGCAAGGAGGAAGGACACCTGGGGGTTCTGACCTTAAAATTAGATCTGCTGCACTTGCAAAAACTGACCCTCATAGCGACAACTTTCTTATTTACCATCCAAATGTTGCTGTACCTCTGAGCTTTACAGACTGTTCAGGTCTTAATAGACTGTGAGCAAAATTTGACCCAATGTGAATTTGCAACAACTTGCACTGCAGTGCTTGATTCCCCTGCCTCCTTCAAAATGTCTCCAAGGACTCAGACACAGCCATCATGCAGATCGATAACTTTACAGTACAAACAGACAGAAACTTTCCCTTTTGGGAACAGGATAAGGCAAAGTCAATTAATTTATAACAGAGAGATGAGTAATTGAGCCAGGAGTATTTTAATAGGATATACCAGTCCAGCATTTGCATTTTCAAACTGGTATGTATCTCCTGATCCAGAATCTAGTGAAGTCAATTTAAAGACTTTCCCAGAGACTGGGAGCAGTCATCCTCACTTTTTAGATCTCACTAAATGCTGATTTGAATTTCCAATACAAAATTTAAGCATAGGACTCCCCCCACTATTTTTTTTCTGTTACATGCAGACTTGCAGTGGCATAGCCCAAACTTCCCATGTGTACAAACTCTGCTCTTGGATTATACTCAGAAAACCATGTCAGGGCTTCTGGGCCAGAGTTTGACTCTTTAATGACCAATTTGCAAATGCTGAGACCTGACTAAGCAAATTGGCAGCAATCACCATCAGAAGTCAGCATTTCACATTGCAGTTTCTGAGGTGTCACAGGATTTTCCCCTACTGAGAGGGTGAAACCTTATCTCAGGCATGGTGCTACAGGAGAGAGAGATGCTTTTTGAGGCCTTGCTCTGTGTTGCAGGACATCTGGATTCTGCAAGACAGCGGCTTGTCCTAAAGGAGCAGATATTTCTCTTCAGGGGGTCCCAGCAACTGTGGTGAACCCAGCAGTAGCACTTCAGACTCTCTGAGTTTGGGATGCTTTGGGAAGGAAGGGGAGATTTTGTGTTGATGTACGTAGTTAATAATAGCAACACTTGTTTTCCGGATGCTGTGGAAAGATACACATTTAAGTTATGTTCAGTTTTGGAGAACTGCAGAGAATATTTCATTTTTAAAGGGAGACCATGAAGACTTTGAAAGAGCAGTGCCACAGAGGAAAACACAACCTGTTCCCCGGCCTTTGACCACGTTGGGTGTGAGAATTCCTGCTCTGCTCCCACCTTCGGCTTTTATTTCTTCGTAGGATTTTCCTTGCTTACCAACAATTTCAGCGGCTGTCTGTGATTCTAGCTACAGTTTGATGCTAAATACAGTAAGTATCTGGGAATAGTAAACATTTGCCAGTTAACACAGGAAAAAAACAAAAAGATTTAGCAAAGAACCCTTAATGAGAACCATGGGACATGTTACAACTCTGCTGAGGATGAATGTGCTTTGCAAAGTCATTTGCATATTGTCACTCCTCCCTGTGTGGCTATTTCCTTAACCTCTTTTTAGATTGCAAACATGATAGGGCTGTGCAAAATTTCATCGAGGCTCATCCCAAATTGAGGATAAAATGATCAATGACTAAAACATGACTTAGGCAAAGGAGACTTAAGGCCTCATTTTCTTCTAACTTTTAGTAAATTTATGCCTGTGTAACAATTCTACTGGCTTCTGTGGAAATGTTTGCTACATCAATATAAGGCAAAACAGAAGCAGGATCTGACAGCTTCAAACTCATCCCATATAAGGAGTCAAATTCAAGAGCCTGTGTTTGCTTAGTCAACAGATTAATTTGATTCTTAGGTTTGCTAATAAGTTACATAAACCTATATAAACTACAAGCCTCTGTAAACTTTATGCAAAGCACTTGGAAGTCACTAGACACAATTCAATTGCCTTTTGTGGTATTAGCGAAGGGGACCAGAACTGGCAGTGATAAAATGGAATTCATTATCCTCAATATACCTAATAATCACTAAAAACACCCCTCACTCCCTCCTGTTTGTGACCCATAAACAACACAGGTATGAAAGGAGGACTATATCCTTCGGCAAAACAGGAAAAACTGAAGGTGGTACATATAAATAGTGATATCACATACCCTGCTAATGCAACTTATGTAATTTACTTGGCAAGAGATACCAGAGTCCCATGAATGCAAGATAGTTTGTGTCTGAGGACTCTGTATGACAAACTTTTGAAGTGGTACCATGTTATGGGTAAATGGAAAGGTATCACTCTACATTAAGCACTCACTATTCAAATATTGTGAGAGGTTTTCAAAAAAAAGCTGCCTGCAGCTAATGAAGCCAAATCTGTTTAGTTTCCCCAAAGGACCAATGAGGAGAGGAAAACTTCAGAGACTGAATCAGAGCAGGGAGGTCTGAACCTGGTAGGGCTCTGAAGAGTTCAGAGGAGGCACTGGCAACAGGGAGAGCCTGAGAAAACGAGACTCTCTGAAGCTGGTGTTTGTGAAAGCCCACATTGCCCAACCTTTAAGAGTTAACTAGAAAAAGGTTAAATGTAGGCTGCTTTACATAAATTTGTCAGCAGTATGATGTGTACTGGGTACATTCCTGGCTCCAGGGAAGTCCAAGGCAAAACTTATACAAGTTTCAGAAAGTCACTTATTTCCTGCTATATATTCCAAGCTTTACTGCTAAATATACCTTAAAATATAAAAAAGCTGCTCCTATACCACATCCTCTGATACATTAGCAGAGGAAATCTACTCTTGTTCCTTTGTTACTAGAGACCCTAGATGCACAATCCAACTTCATGAGTTTTCTGATCATTCTTTGAGATTCTTCATGTCTTGACTCTGGGACTGATGACATTCTTCCATGTTTCTTAAAGTCTTCTTGTATTGTCGAATGAAATGCAACAAGTTGTCACTGTTAAAAATTACCTTCATGTCCATCAGCAGTAGGGTTATTTTTCTATGCAGTTTTGAGTAGTCTGGGAAATCAATTGGTAATTAGGGAAATATGTCTGTTAATATATCTATAATGCAATTACTGTAATGCACTGAATAAAACTGAAAAGCAATCCTTGTAGATTTCTGCACACACCTAGTTTCTCAGTCTTCTTTTTATCGGAAAGTCCTTTCATCAATAATCTTAATTGTAAGTATTTGTTTTGGACTTCTCCTGCTCCCCAATACGTGGTGTGGTTGAAAAGTGGTTGCTATATTTTGTGTTACAGCTTCTTGTGGTCTGGTTTTTGGTATGTCTCCTTGAGCAGGTAAACATGACAGAACAAAAGTGCCTGGAAAGGCAAACAGACCCTGAATTATTATGCCTATTACTTTTTATTAGTAGTAAAAACAAAAAGAAGCAAGGAACAGTTCTATTTATGTGGAGCAGTTAGAACATAAATAATAATAAAATGTTAAAACTATAAAACTACTTATGCCATATTAATTTAATTGTAATAAAAAGTAGGTTTAGGTCTTGCCTCCATGACAGCAAACCTGGTGCAGCTTTGCTTTCATCCAGTATTTATATTCAAAAACATTTTGGTTTAGGAAATAAACTAGTGATAAAAAATTACAGTCTCAGAATATTGGGCTTTGACTAGTCCCCTGCTGCCCTTTATATTATGTTTCAGTAAAATACAGTACAACTCGCTGTTTTATTTCATTGTTTGTGGCCCATGCAAAATCCTATTGTCCAGCTGCCCAACGTAAATGAACAACAAATCAGAACAACCAGAAAAGCACAGTGACTGATTAAACTAGGTCAGAATTTTTGCCTGCACTGTGAGAAATATGACTTTATTCAGATTTTTGGTACATGTTTACATCACCTTGGATGGCACTGAGGAAGCCTGCTGATGGAGCATTTCATTTTTAAGTGCTACAGACAAGCAAATCATGCCAGCTCTCCTTAGCACATATTATCAAGTTGTTTGGTTCTGTTGATTTTTTTTTTAATTATTCCAAATTAGCAGGGTGATCCTGCATAGGATTAAGTAGCATGTAAGCGAGTGAGAAGAACTACAGTTCAGAGCAGACATTTTAGCTTGATGAGCTCGTCTGGTCAATACCATCACCTCCCAGCACCCTGACTGCAGCTCGGGGGCACCCCTGAAACAAAGGGGTCCCTCCCAGCAGATACCCAACTGCTGCATGGAAGTCTAATCCCATTCTGCACTGCAGTATTTTGATATCAGGCTCAGCTCGAGTGTCCCTTGCCTGTCTCAGCCCCCGTGAAGTGGACAAGGCCAGAGGCTGGACAAGCAAAGTGTGGGGGTGCACAGAGGTGACCATACAGACAGCTGCTATTTCTCATGCACTCCCTCGGGGTGCAGCGGTGCAGAGCCCAAAAGGCTGGATACCTTTGGACTAGGTTTATATGGTTGTTTTATAGCAAGGGAGGAAGAACTAGCTGTCTCACCCAATGAAGCATAGGGAGTCACAGCAAGCGGACTTTTTAGATTACCCTCTTTACAGAATATTCTTGGAGAGAGCCACAATTTAGACCCACATCTTAATCATGTTACCAACTCATATCTTTAAAAAATTGGCTTTACAAGCTGAAGAATCAATGAAACCAGGTTTTATACATGTCTGTGTCTTCTTTTTCTCAAAACTTCTCCCAGCATCAGAATAACCTTAGATTCTCTTATGTCCCTTGTGACACTCTATCAGGGAAGAGACAGCACTTGCTCTGGTTCTGACTGTATATCCATCTACTGAAAAATGGACTAGTGCCCAAGTTTTACCTTTTTTGACTTGCAGCTCAGAGCAATCATTCAGCTGAGGACTCTTTCTGGTACCCAGACAATTTCCATGAAACTTTAGAAATGCAATAATATTTCAGATCTACCCTTCTATCAAATTTGTTTGAAACTGGCAGCAAGCTCATAGGTCATTAGGAGGCTACTGATACACAGACAGAGCAATTTCATTATTCCATTAGCTGGAACCATGTAATCAAACCCTCTGCACAGTCATGAGACTTGTTTACTGATCATAAGATTTCAGAAAATAATAGACTGTGGGTTCTTTCCAGTTGCAATGTGGGATGTAAATAAAGACAAAGATTGCACTGAAAAAAAAAAAAAATAAAAGGAGCAACTAAAATGGCAAAATAATTCAGGTGTTATGGCACTAGCTACAGAAAATATACAAATCATCTGTTAAAACAGACTTTTAAAATACAATAAAGTTGGTCTGGGTAAGTAGTAAAGTATAAGAGGAGTTTGGAAGAAAAAACATAGTCTTTATCCTTCAAACAGAAGAAATAGAGGAAAATAGAAGATGGGGTAAACTCTGTCAAGTTTCATAAAGTCATGATTCTAAAGGAAGTTTCTAAAATTATAGGTAACTCATTCCTGATATCAGGTGATGAAAAATGACAATTCTGATGGATTTTTAAAAAGTTTCCCAGGGGAAGCTTCAGAGAGCTACAGCTTTGTATGTCTTATGTCGTTAGGGTCAAAATTGCTACAATCAATAATAAGGAATATGGGTAGCAAAGGTGTAAATAAATACGACATATTAGGATATCTTCTGCAAAGGGAAATCATAACTCATAAATCAATTAAAATGTTGTGAAAGTGTTAACAATAGTAAGACTGTTCCAGCTGAGAAAGTATTTTTTGATTGAAATAAAAAGTTTTGGCAAGATCCTTCACCAAAAGCTTTTAAAGATACTAAATCAATGTGGAATAAGACTTAAATCCCTCTGATGACTTAATAATTGGTTAAAAGACAAGAAACAAAGAGTTAAAATAAAGTGGAGTTTTCCTGCTAGAGGAAGGTTACCCTCCACAGGGAACTGCGTGCAGACCTGTGTGCTTCAACATATTATAAATAATGTGGAACAGGAAGAGAATGGTGAGGCTGAGAAAGTTTGCTAACAGTACAAAGTTTTCAGGATCCTCAGAACTTAAACTGACCAAAGAGTTACAGAAGAATCTTACATTACTGAGGGACTGCACAGCACAGTAGCAGTGAAATTAAGCACTGATCCACACAAAGACGTGAACAGGCAGGAAAAAAAAAGGCTTAACTACGCAGATAGAAGCACAAGCTCCACACTAGTATTAACACCAGGAAAGATTTCTTGGAGCTATTTTGAACAATCCTTTAAAAATGTCTTTTCAACATTCAGCAACACTCAAAAAGGCCAGTAAAATATTAGAAATTATTAGGAAAGAAATAGAGAAGAAAATGGGAAAATTATTCTGCCGCTGCCTGGTTCACCTATAATTTTGAATACTGCATGTATTGAATATTTTAATCAGCTACCTTGAAAAGGTTACAATAGATTCAGAAAAGGCATTGTGAATAGCAACAAAGCCAATCAGAGGTGTGGAGTGAGTGCCATGTGATGAGCAATGAGATAGAGCATGAGTTTCCAACTTGGCAAAAAAAAATGACTGGGAGGAAGAGCAATAGACAACCATGAGCAGTGTAGGAAAGTTGAATAGAGAAGGGTCATTCACTACTTTTCATAACATCCAAACTAGCAGGCGCTGAATGACTCTATCAAGAAGAGGCTTTCAAACAGAAAAGAGGAAGTACTTTCCCACACTTAATTACACTGTAGAATGTAATGAGTTCAAAATACCAACTGGAAAATTAATTGAAGAAAAGTCCATCATGGAGATGCAATCTTCTTCTCAAAAAGTTCCTAAACTTGAGACCAAGTTTCCATTCTCTACTTTCCTTCATTGTTTCTATTTCTGGCTACAAGCTGAGCCAGGACACTGACCTATACGGTATCATCTTTATGCTAAACACCAGAAAGTAAACATTCACCATAAAAAAAAAACTCTAGGACCCCTGAGTCTCTCAAGACATCCTCTAATTTTTACATTTCCAGCAGAGCGACCCACAGTATTGTCTTTTCTTCTCCTACTACTTAGGACGTAGAGAAAAAGCAGTGTTTTTCCCCTGGATGGGCAGCACTGTGTATACCAGCTGGTGTGATCTCTTATCACCTTCAGGTGATGCTCACCAAAAAATTCAAAAGCTGTTTGGAGGGAACAGATGGCTAGATTTAGGATCATATTAGCAAATAAATAATAACAGCCTTACCAAACCAGTCTAAAAAGATGGTGAATCTTCAGAAAGCAAATTAACTTAGGCTTCTGCATGGCTTTAAAGAGTAGAGCATCAGTCACTTCATTTAAAAGTCTACCTCTGATCCTAAGCAGAAATCTCATTTACAAGAATCCAGAGCCCATTTTTCCACACAGAGCTTTTCCCTCGGTTCATTTCAGTCCACTACCTGGTGAACTGTATGAGGTTTTTGGTCTGCCTCCAGGTAACTTCGTACAACCATATCATACTGGCTTTCTAATAGCAGGAGTATGTGCACTTACATTACCAAAAATAAGTGAGGTGCTCACTGGAAACACAAATGTGCAGCCCGCTCAACTGGCACATACTGCCTGCTCTTTAGGCAGCCACAGAGTGGATCAGGCTCCCTGTCTTTCTTGCACTATTCATTCAACATCTGAGTCCTGGTTAGGCAGCACATAACATGAGCATCTATCAACTATTTAATCTGTCTCAAACCTCTTAAAAAGCCAGATTTTCTTTTCCATGCTGGATGTGACAGTAACAACAGTGAATAATCAACATAATGCAGAACTTGAAATTTCTAAAGCAAATTCTTTAAGGATATAAGAATGTAAGAAAAGATGCACCAGACTGCACCAGTGGCCCTATGCTGATATGCAGACGTGTAAGTAATGTGCAGGTAACTACATCAGCACATTCCTGACAGACAGCACTAAGTCCATCAATTCATTCCTGTTATATATTCCTCAGGGGTGAAAAACTAAAAAATCATGTGTGATCTGCAATCCTGAGGCTTTCTTTTGTGACATCACTGCTAGTTCTGCTTCTTGTGTTGTAGCTACACATAGCATCATTTTCACGACCTGGAGGAAATTCCCAAGTTCCAAGTAATCCTATTTTGCCTTATCTGTCCCTTTTTATTTATGCAAGTCCTTGGAGATTCTGATGTTACTTTCTAACAATAGAGGTATCCCGATTTTCAGTTATCAGCTGAACAAAATGGTAGCAGTTGATAGCCCATGCCTGATTCATTAGTGCCACTCTGTAATTTAAGAGTGCTAAACAGAGATGAGATTCACTACAGCCTTCATGAGTTGACATTCTTTAGTATTTCAGCTGCGTTTTTTTACAAATCTGCTGGATAACGGGGTCAACAGTGATGTATCTACAACCTTATTTCAAAGCCTGAATAGTGAAAATTCTTGTCAACTATCCTATATCTAGCATCAGGCATGTATAAACTCTATTTGAAGTGTATAAATTTTATATACAGTTACTTTTCTCTCTCTAGTAGATTATCCCAGAGAAGTAATAAGAGTGAGAACAACAATTGAGGACAAGTACAGGGATTTTTCTAGCCAATGTAAACAAATTAATGCTAATTTTCCCTTTGCCACCAGTTTATTTTTTTTTCCTTTTGGCTTGGACTATATTTTTGGCATAGGGAGAAGTTTTTATAACTTTCTCAGTTTACTCTAAGGCCATTACACAAGGTCACATCAAAGGTCCATCTTTCCCAATATCCTTTCTCCAACAGTGAGTAGCAGTGGATGTTCAGAGGATGAGAGATGGTATGAACTGACTGATTCCCTGATATACCTTGCTAGCTTCCATTAGGCATAAGGGCTTCTTGAACCAGGTTGCAACTGATGACTATTTGGTAGCACAGTACCTTTTTGAACCCATTTACGCTTCTGGATCCCATGGCATACTGTAGCAAGGATGCGAGCCCAGTATAAAACGCTCTAGTCATCCTCTGAGATTTTTCCAATCTCTGACATACATTTATTCTTTCTAAAACATATTTCTGAAACACCTTAGGAATCATCTTCCTTGTTTTAAAAAAAAGCAAACAAATAAATAACCACACCTATTGCTGAGAATTATTCCTTAAAGTGGGTACTGTGCATATTTCTAGCAGTTTTTTCCTCCCTGTCACTATCACCATCGCTTTCTGAAGTAGCATTTTACATCCTGTGCCACATCCAGCACCTCACAATACCAATCACCTCCTATAAGCTTCTCCTAATTTATTAGGACTGAGTGGCTTCCCAAGCTTGACAAGTTTGAATAGCTTTGTCAAGGGTTAATTTTAGGATTTCCCATAACATCTCTCAAAGAGTCGTGCCCCAGATTGGACACACAATCTGCCTTCTTATCAGAGAGACTGAGTGTCTTGAGAATTGAAATGGAGTCTTCAGAATTAGTCAAGTCCAAAACTCTTCACAGTTTCCACCTTCCTTTTTGTATTGTCTGTTAAACAAACGGTTCTCTGTTACATTTTTAATTGCAGTGCAGAAATCCTCATATTTCTGCAGTACTATTTCATGGCTTAGCCTCCTCTGCCTGAGCTAGCAATGTACAGACTATATCAAATATCACAGAATGAGCAACTGTTGGAATAAGGCTGTTTCCCGACTGCCTTTTCTCCTGCTTGTCCCAATTGCTCACAGCTACAGATTGAAGAACTGTTTAAATCTTCCTTTGTTATCCTCCACCTTTGAAAAAAGTTTAAACTTTACTGCGGTTTTAATTGTTCCATTCTTGCACTCTGGCTGTTTCTCCAAATTGTTAAACTTTAGACATAAAGACATTTCAAGACTAACAAAAACCTGCTGATCTGCTGATCTGCTTCTGAGTTTTAAGTGATCAGCAACACGGAACACGCTGCTTTTGTAACAAAGAGATCTGTTTCACCTGGCTTGTGACAGACTCTCCTCAAAGTGTGGGACCAGCCCCTTTGGAAATGGTTTCCTCAACCAGAGCACCTCCCACAAGCTGCTAAATACAGAAGATGGTATGAGTCCATTTTCTTTCTGTGGAGACCAGCACTAGGAAAGGGGCTTGTGTTCCTCCTTCCTCTGTCTCCCTAAACTAACATGGAGTCCAAAATAGAAACTATACATGGGTGCTGATCTTGAGCTGACAGAATATAGGGCATGTCTCTAGATTTACTGACAACCTTACCACAGCCGACACACACACTCCCACAGGCACATGCAGAGATGACTATCTACTTTTTTGCCATATCCAGGTTACTGCGGGGAATGGGATTAAGAAGTGATTTTAAAGTTCCCATGCACTGGTTTCCATAAGTGCCTGCACTTATAACAAGAAACACGAACCACTTTTTGTAGATCAAATACCACAATTAATGTTTCTGAACAACTGGGAATGGCTACAAGACATAAAATACCCATTAGAAATCTGAATATGATTTTGCAGGCTTTATTGACTGCTGTTGTAAAATAAGTTCATACAAAATAGGTTCCAGACCTCCAAAACTTAAACTAAAAAGGAAGTTTTTAACAACTGTTCCACCCAGGGTAATCCACGGAGAATCACACGCCCATAATTTTCCCATTTTCACTGGTGGTCTTTTACGCAGAGGAAACACAGACCTGACAACATGTTCATTTTAAAACCAAGCATGAATGCTCCAGCCATTTTTCGTGAATACGCCACCACAGGGTACAGCACCCAGCTAGTAAAAGTGTGTATCTTTCTCATAGACATTTTGGACACTGTGGTTTTTCATTTTAGGCCAGTGGATCATCAGAAGCTTTTGCCAACATTACCTGAACTCAGATTCCTTTATATACACTTCTCTGTGCCTGAAGAATGAAATTCTGGAAACTACAGAAATCACAAATCAGAGTTCAGATTTTAGGAGCATGTTCGTTGCCAGGAATCAAAGGCCTGACTCTTGCAAAAGAAATAACTTTGTGTGTTCCCACCCACTGCTGAAGGCAAGTGACATGAGATTCATAGGACACACAGCCTCAGCAGCCCGGAAAATAAACCTTCACTCTAATTCCTTGCTTATTTTAGAAGTTATCCTAATGGATGCTAATTCTGTGGTCTTTCCTTCTGTGCGAGGGTGACTGTGGTCTTGGATCAAAAATAAAGCCTTTGCAAAAATACAGTGGTAAGACTCTTACATTGCTGTAATTCACTGTGGTACCATGAGTAGATTTAAGGCAAATGGAGCTCTATAAACAAAATAAAAAGATGGCATTTCAGCAGAAATATGTAAAAAAGATACTGGGTAGAAATACTTCAGAGAAGCAGCCTGCTTAGTTGTAAAATGAGTTTAAATTAGGCTTTAAAAAGGATTGCTAAATCTTGACACATATATGAGCAGCTTATTATCATGCAATTGTGCAGTAGTTGCTTGATCTTGTTACTGATGTGCCACATATGAATAAGTGATTAATTACCACAAAGGCTAAAACAGAGCAGAGTGAGAGTACTGTAGCTCACCCTGAAAGAGGGGCTTAAACACGTTTATTGCCCTTTAAGTGCATTTCATTAAGGCCAATTAAGGACTTTCATGTCTTATTAGAAAAATGAAGTAGATTTATGAGGTTTTCGTAGGCTGTAAATGCTGGGGCTAGCAGATACAAAACTGTGCAGAAATATAGTAGTTAGAAGCTAAGAAAGTAATGTAAAGATACACACAGGAATAATTTCACCAAGGAACCAGATCACATGAAGGTGATCTCTGTATAGAAGCAGGGAGGGAAAACAAAACCAGTGTTAAAATTCGTAGCATTTCCTCTCAGATTTGCTCCCTATAATTTTATGGACACTTTTGCCATCCATTCTCTTTGGGGCCTCATTTGCCTCTGCACCGTATGAAATTCAGGATGACATGAAGTGCTGCCATTCAGGTTGGGCAGAATTTCCTCCCAGTGGGCACACCTTATTGCATACCTGTGAATAAATGCGCGAAGAAGGAGGGAGCAGATTTGTTGACCACCACATAGCACAACTCCCAGCAGGTCTACATACCTTAATAACATTTAATGTTGCTGATAGGGACTCAGTCAGGGCTCCTTTATGGGTGTAACTTTAGGCACTGACTCAGAAAAACATATAAACATATGCTCTACTTAAAGTAGATTGGAGGATGTGCTTAAGTTTTTTGCTGAATAGGGGTGACTATAAACACATACTTAAAGTTAAGTGTGTGCTTCAGCATTTTGTCATATAAAGGAATACAAAAGTGAAAGCCCTGGCCTCCTCATCTATACTTCTTACTTAGGGACACATGATTCTGCATTTCCTGCATCAAGACACAGGTTTCTGGCTACTTGAGATGACACCCATATTCCTTTTAATGGTAAATAAATTTTAAGAAATTAAAGAAAAGTAATGAATAGAAATAAAACATTTCTATCTGAATAATACAAGTGAATTCAAGCTCACAGGGCTCAAGAAATGAAACATGAATGCTGACCTTCTTTTCTTAAATCATGCTGTTCTTAAGGTGGCAGGAAGGAAAAGAAAGGAATAGAGTAAAAAACTCAGCAGCATGCTCTGAGGACAAAGGCAAACTTTGACTCTGCAGAGTTTTGGAGGTTTATGTCACAGCCTTCATCTTATTTGAGTGTAATTTGGTCTATAGAATTTCCTGGCTTTCTTTATTTTGAAAGAAATCTTTCATGGGAGGTTATAGAGTATGTATCATTATCCTTGGGGACTGTGTCTGTTTCAGCATCATCCAAGTTTCTAGGTCCCACACATACAGTATCTGGGCATCTTTTTTACATATTATATGTATTTATGAATTTTAAAAAATATGCATTATTTACTCAGTGGACTGGAATAGCACTGTCAAGTGGGGGAATATGTATTTATAAATGTTTTTAAAATGCACATTATTTACCCCACAGACCAAACGGTTCCAGTCTACCCTGTATAGTCTTAGCCACCTAATTAAAAATCTTACAAAACTTCTTTGAAAAGCACTTGCAGTACATACACAGCAACAACTTTTGGAGCTTTATTATCTCAGCTTTTTTTTTTTTCCAAAATACACAAAGCATTTAGACATATTACGGTCTAATCACTTGCCAAATTTCATCTTAAATGGAAGCTGTATAGGAGTTTTACAAGCACAAAAAGGCATCAAACACAGCACATCAGTTACATTTTGGGGGAGGGGGGTATGAGGAATTTTTTCTGCACTGATATCATTGCAAAACAAACAAACCAATATTTTTTAATTTGGTGAAAAAGAACTAATTCCCACGCTGAGATGCGTTTGTGCCAAACCTTAGCTGCTCCTTTTAATGAGGTTTTAAATATTTTTTTTTTTTCTGCCAACTTATTCTTAAAGGGATTTGTACTAAAAAAATTGACTACATACTAACAACATGGTCCAACCACTATTGATAAAATCCTTCAGGGATGAGAAACCAAAATTAGGAATTTTACAAAATTATGTGATTAAAGAAAACAGGTAAATGTAACACCAACATGCATCTGTCATTTGTTGACCAAATATAATTTCAAATAATGACAATGTTTGCATTGGATTTTCAAAAGAAATGCTGACTTGATGACTAAAATATCTTTTCTGCCTTTGAGAAGGGATTTATTGATGTAAAAAGTGATGAGAATCCGCCTCTGGTGATTAACATCGGAGTATGAAAGGGCTTTAAAATAAGCGTGGTGCATTTTGCAGTTAAAATGAAAGTAATCTCTTGATTCTGTCCTTAACCACAGTGCGATGCACATCTTGAAACCATGCTGCAGCATCACCCCATTTTTCAGGACAGGAGAGCACTTCTAGTCAAATAGTCACAACCTTCTTTAAGGTGAGCATCAGGTCCCCACAACCAGCTCAGCCAGCACAACTGCCTATGTTCTCTGTTTCTGGTCATTTGCACAGACTACAGACATGAATCACCTGAAGAGTGGATTTAAAGAGTGGATTTAAAGGCCATCAGTAGGTTAGAAGCTTTGAATGAAAAACTTTAACAGTCCAGTCTACACAAGAGGCTTATAACTAGTTAGCTTATAGGGTTTTACACAGTGTGATTTTCAAACAGGGAAATGCTTCTGGCCACTTACCTGTGCATACTGCTGCCAGAATTTGTACCTGCTGTCAAATGTAGAAGTAGAATCCAAACTAGATCTACAAAATTAACTTTTTTTTTTTTCCAAATTTTATTAGTTACTTCATATTCCAACAGAAAGTAAATTACATGCTAGAGATTACCAACAGGTTCTTGTGATGAAGCTTATTGAAACAAATTGATAATTTTGGGAGGCTGAAATTTTTCCTGTTTTCTCAAGATATCAAAAATGTATTCTATAAACAAAAAGAACTGGTTTTAATAATATTAAAATGGGTACTAACTAGAAAAAAAATTAATAGGGTCTGTGTTTTCTATGAATGGCCCATGAGACATGCCATTATATTTCTTAGTTTTACAGAATATCTTAATTCTTAAAATACTAGGAAAGCATTGTTCAATAGTATTCTGAGTATGGAATTTCTGTTTAAATTATCTTCTGACATCTTACTGAAAGCTGGCATTGTAGCTTGGCACAATAACACATTAAAGTTCTCTGGCCCAAACTGAATTTGATGAACTGTTGAAAAACCACTTTTCTTTTGCCTCTGGTCAGAAAGAATAACACGGATACTGGCCTTTCTCAGAGTATTCCAGCTCCAAACAGAAATGGTTTTGAAAGTAACTTGTAGTGTAAAAACTGGAAATGGACCAAATACATAGTAGCTGTGGATGTGATGGAACTGACTGGGTAGCAGGCGCAATGCTCATGGCAGGCTTTGATTGATGGTGTGACAATCTCTCCTGATGCGTTTGAGCACATGCTACCGGCTGTGCCCATGGGGCATCAGTCACACAGCTGCAGTGTGTTGCATCCCTCCTGCACTTCTGCTCTTCTAGCTGTGTGGAATGTGAGGCAGTATGAGACACTTGAAGTATGATCTAGTACAAAAGGGAAAAGAAGAGGGCAGTGCAGGATCTTCTCCATTCATAGCTACTATTGCAGCCATGCTGGTGTTCAGCAGCATAGACAAAGCCAATGGTACTTCTAGCCCCGTACTCTCTTCTCAGAAGTCTCAGTAAGAGATACTATTTACAAAAAGTATATGAGTCCTCATGTTGTCCACTACTGTCAGACTAGCCTAGCATCAACAACTGTTGTATTAGGCACATCCTTCTCATACTTGTTATGGACTCACTTATCATCAAATGGACTACTAAACAATCAATTTCTCTGTCTTCTCACTACAAATACTTTCTCTTAGAAAAATTCTGTCACAACATCTATAAAAACAACTTTATAATACTAGAAGTGTTCAAAACAGGTTTCACATGAAGGTCTTTTAGTGAGCATTTCCTGCCTTTCTTAACATATGCACACATGCACACAGGCACCTGGAGCTAAACCAATATATAGATAGGGTAGAGGGGATGCTAGAGGAAAGAAATGCCCTTTGAAGATCAGGCTTCAGATGGGTGTCATGTCAGCATGGCAATCACCATATAAGAAACTTTTCCCTTGCTCCCCTCAGTAGTAGGCAGATGCAGGGACAAACAAATTTGATCCAGAGGCATATAGGTTCTGGGTAGCTGGTATTCGGAAGTCTAAGAGAAGAAAGGTAGGAGAATACAGATTAAAAATCAAGGATGGTTGTCAAATGATATAACAACTTTACACTAACAAAACACAAGAAATGACAGCTTACCCCTTCAGGCACACACTAATAGGGTTTCTATTGTCCTGGAAGTTTCCCTGCTTAAGTCACCTGCTATATTTTCTGGATGTCAAAACTAAATACCTCAAAGGACAAAAAAACACCTCATATTGCTCAGCTGTGATGCTTACAGTGGATTAGAAATCAGCCAGACCCCAAAGAAGATCTTGCAGGCCCGTGGGCTAATACAAACCGGAGATGGTGGTCTTCAGGCCTTCACTGGGGCCTGGGGGGCTTATCCTCATAAAAGACGTACAAGTGTGTTATCACATTCAACTTGAAATTCATTTTCCTGGCTGAGAGGAGATGGTTTGGTTTACGTGGCTCAGATCAACTGCATTCTGATCTAAAGCGGAAAACATACTGAGCCGAAGAAGGGGAGCACCCCTTTTCAGCCACCAGACAGCACAATACAAGCTTACTCGTCTTGGGTGGAGTGTGCATGAGAGAAACACATTCCTCATAATCAAGGGTAATTCGAAAGGCAAACAGTGACCAGAAGAGCATGCTATCCAGCAGAAGACTAATCCTGAACCCAGCTCCACAGACGGTTACACAGCCTGCTGCAATGCCAGGGCAGATGCCAGGGAAGAGACCAGCCACAAACCGAACAGACATACAATCCAGAGCTTGGCATCTGGGTTCTTCAGCTGCCAGCCTTGCCTCATGAGTAGCCACAATGGTTGGCTCTTGTGCAGAAAACAACAGAGGAAGAGGCTAAAGAGGTCTATGTGCCACACTGCCAGCATTGGGAACAAGCGGTGCCAAGTGAGTATTGCAGTTTCATGCACGTGCCAATGTGCTTTGGAACTGCTTTTACATTTTCAAAAGTAACAACAGAATTCCTGCATAAAGCAAGACAAGCTCTAACATCAAGGACAGTTTCCCTTCCTTTTTACGCATTTTTTTGTGTGCAAATTTCTTTTTTACTTCATTTTGTTCGTCTCAGATATACACTTTAGACAGCTGTGGCAGAGGAATGGCCTTCATGCCTTGCACTCCATACTGATAAAATATTTGAATCTACAGGAATATATGCACAAATCAGTTAATTTCATAACCAAATTACAAAACCCCAGCTTGTAAGCCTCTGTTTTACAATGTGAGCAATTACTCCAAAAAGTAGCTGCATGAAGCCCTGTGGCATTACCTGCTGAGGAGCAGCACAGCACCATTAAGCGGTTCACCCTCTTCTCTTTAAAAGCCCTGTTCTGCCCTGTTTATACCAAATTGACACTTTAATCAGAAGGAAATATTTTTATATAAATCAGTACTTGCGTGTTTATTTTGTTTTGGAAGTCTTTAGGTTATTAATTTGCCAAATGAGCATTTCTAGAAGTATGTATTTGTACACATGTATATGTGCTGTCCCGCATTTGCAATCCAGCAGTGTTATTTAATTCAGATGTTGTTATTTCCTGAAAATGCCTGAATGAGTGTATTACTTTGGGAAGCCTTTGTCTCGCATCAGGATAGTGTGTTCTATTGTTTGTATGGAAACAAAGAGCCAAAAGGAATTGGGATGAGCAAGAAGCCTGTAAAGGGGCTGGCTGAGCCAATTATCCAGTGAAGGCTGCTTTTTGTTTCTGGAACATCTTTTAAGATAGGAGCCCTGTTCGGTTATGGGGATATCTCTAGATGTTGATTACAGACCAAAAGTGGTTATTGCGAGACCTAAAGGTAACCGAGAAAGGTATTCCAAAATGATGTACTTGGGTGCTGCTGGTATGGGATTTAATGGTGAAACAGAAAGACTGCATCCAGCAGTTGTGATGAGGATTTTTTTGGAGTGACTGAAATGTTAGGTAGAATAAAATGCCAAGGGAGGCAAGGTAACAAATGGCTCAGACCCTTCTTTTATCAAATCATGCTACCAAAACAGGAATCATCCTTTCTGCTGAGAGCTTCTAGAAGACACATCTTTGCCTATAAATCACACTTACTAAGGGTATCTACACCACCTCCCTCTTCAGACATTCATTAGTCTGCTTGACCACATTCTTTCTCTGCAACCTTCAAGCTCTTCTCTTCCTCTTCTCTTAGCCCATTGTCTCACTTACTCCTTATTTTCAGACACATATTGAAGCACTCTATCAAATCTCAGCAATATCTACAATTTTCTGTGGATGTCCTAGCAATCTTTCATTAATTGTACCGGCCATTTTACAAGTGCAAATAACTATAATGTAACAAGCAATGGCATTATATGTTTTTAGTGGTTTTAATTGCTCAGAATTGGCCTCTTTTCCCATTGTGCCAATGTTGTAAACTCCACTAATACCTCTCAGAGAAGAGTCAAGAATATGAATTTCAGCTTTGAATGGAAATAGAATTATTCAAACTTGGACACATCTTGAAAACCCTACCTCTGACTTACTCTAGGTAAGTCACAGTATATTCTGAGCAAAAAGGTTTGAAGGATTTTACAAATTTGACCCACAATTTTTAAAGAATAATATGCTGTAAATGCCAGCTTACTGACAATATGTACAACATTCTTTATCCGTACAAGATAGGAGCTGGGTGTCATTTGTTTTCTATCCCTGAACATAGTGATTTTTCATTTCTCACCTTTTTATAGCTGTTCTTGTTTTGTTATTTACTTTTCCTTCTGTGCTTTTTATATAAGACAGGAAAAAGCAGGTGCCCTCCATCATCCCTTAGTGGAATAATTTTATTTACCAGTTTTTAGTACCATACTTAAAAGCAACTGCGGTGAATTAATGTAAAACCTAAAATGAGATTATTAGATATATTTCCTTATCAACTCTCACCTCTTCTACTTGCTGTAAGGCTCAATTTAACTCTGCAATCAGTACAGCCCTGATCCTGCTGTCATTCGTATCAAAGATATCAGCAATGTTGGTGCAAGCAAGATCAAGTGCTGCTGATCTGCTTCTGAAATGAAAAAAAAAAATCAGTGGATTTCAATTTATATGTGTAGGCTTGACTTGTCCAGTTTGGGAAACCAATTGCATGAGATTCATCAGACTAATGGTCTCCTGTTTTTGTTGGTTTCTTTACTTTTCTCCCTCTGATACATCAGGTACATGTCATCATTGCAGGTAAAATGTGAAAGTGGTTAAGATAGTGTTTTGCTCTAATATTGTTTAATCAAATGTTCCTAAAAATCTAGGTCCAAGTCCTCAGCTGGTGTAAATTGCTATTACTCAGTTTATCACAGTGTTGTAACGCCATTTTACAACAGTTGATGTTCTGACCCCTATTTTCCACGCACGAATAGCCAGCTATGAAGCTGCAGCAAATGTGACCCACAATGTTTTCTCATTCATTACCTGCAGAAGTGGGAAAAGTGAGCCAGGTTAGAAGAAGAACACTTAGCATCATTATTGCTACACAGAACAGCTTTGAATATCCAAAACTTCCTCAAAAACCTGTTCCTGACTGTCTTCACCTGCATTATTTCCACACCCACCTCAGTCTACCCCAGTAAAACCTGCAGCTCTTCTTTGCAGGTAGCAGCTGTCAAAGTAGTGGTCATGTCTTGAAAATATCTGTCCCTTGCAAATGACATTCCCTCGTTTTGCCATGATCTGCCAGGAAGCCTTCGAGAGTGGGCAGACTCAAGGGTCTAACCACACACAGGCCAGGTGTTCTTGCACCCTGCGCTTCATGCAACACTGCCTACGTGGCCAGGACTCAGAAAATACACCCTGAGCTTTCAGCTGTTTTTCAACTGTATTTCCCTGGGGTGGGACCAGTTTTACAGTGTAAGCAAAGTGACATTTCCTTAATTCATGGTCTGAGCTTAGCAACAATTTTTGGTCACATCTCTTACTAAGGTAATAGATGTTGTAAGCCTGCACTTTGTGATTAATGCAAGATCTTAGAACTGAACTATCTTCTAGTGTGTCTCAGACACATTTTTCAGCAACAGTCTGAAAATGTCAAACTCATGGTAAGACAAAGAGACAAAGGATTACGTTAAATTTGGCACACTAGGTACAGACAATCTTTTTTGTTTAAATGGCAGTTTCACTAGGTAAAATCTGCCCCATTGTAGTGAATGAGAATTTTCCCACTGATTTCTAGGATGCCATTTTTAATTTTTCGTTGAAATGTTATACTATTTATAAATTTATATGCAAAATCAACTATATCTCCATTACCATAAAAAAGAGAGATTATTAAATCTATAAAATGGCCCTGAAGTGGGTTACACTTCTTACTATATCCCTTGAAAATATGCTTTAGCACAGAATTACATTTCATAATTTGATGACTTGATACAAATACAATGTTACTGAACTAAGGTTCCCTCTGTGTGTATTCAGCCCTGGGTTTCCACACGCAAAGTCCAGCCCGCCTCCCGGGCTGTTAAATACTATCACTTGCTTAGATAGGTGGTGGAAAAGGAAAAGGTGGTGGCAAAGAAAAGGACACGCTATATTTCTGGAGGACTAATTTTGAAAATCTCTGAAGTTCACATTTATGTACAGGTCATCTGCACTACACCTTCTCATCTCTACTGAGCTGGTTCAGTATCTTTGCTGCTCTTATTTTTGATAGATGAACTTCAGCCAGTCCAGGGAAACCATAGCTTCCTACTTTGGCCTTTTCAGGGTAAAGGAATCTACTTTCCATCAGTTGATAAACTTCACTAAGGCAATCACTAAACTAATACTTTACAAAATCTATAGAGATGTGCATACTTCCTTTTATGCATCCTTTGCTATGCTAGTCAATGCCAAAGTACGCACTAGAAGAGAGCAGCTACTATAGTCAACAGTAAGAGGCTCAATGTAAGGTACTAAGGAATGAAGATCATGTTGGAGATGTTGCTCTTTGTAGCTCCTGAGCCAAACGTTGCTCTCTGTTACATCCCCCAGAATGTCCACTAAATTCAACGAGCTGAATTTAGACCAGGATATGCAAAGAATAATTTTGACTTGGCAAATTAGAGCTAGTTTTACAGAAGACTAGTAGACACTATAGTAACTTAATTTGAAGAGTCTCTTCTCTGTTTTCCACTCTTACCTGAAAATATTGTCAGGAGATTCACACTTAGTGAGCTACTGGATTCACATCTAAAATACATTGAGGAAGACAGCAATATCCTAAAAAGCAGAACTGCAACAACATACTCCATTCTGAATCATATTCAACTGATGCATTTATTTGCCTGGTTTTAGCACTTCTTTGTGCAAAATCAAACCCTAAATATTTAGCTGTACTTCTTTCTATGGCACATTATTTATTTTTCCTTTCTGTTCTCATTTGTCTGGTCATAAATAAATTTTTTTTTCAATTTTCCAAGTCAGCAATATAAATATTTACTGTCTATTTCACCTCATGGTTTCAGCACTTTCATAGTGCCTATATATTCAATCAAATCCTTTAATTTATTCTTGTTCATTAGTATTTATTCTTTTTATTCCAAGCTTTGGTTCTCTGCTTGCAGAGACTTGGTAATGTTCTCCTTAATGTACACAGTTCTAGTACCTTCTTTTTTGGACACTGTCTAAGACTGGAATTCATAAAGTATTAATGTTTGATCATACATAGGAGAAATACTTTTAACACTTCTCTAAAACCTGGAGAAATTTGATCACTTGATAAAAATATCTTGAGGGGGCCCAGTGACTTGCTTGACCCATTTCCTTTTGCTATTTGGAATGTTTGAGCTCTTGTGTTGTCATTTCTCTTGGTTGGTTGGTTGGTTGGTTGGTTGGTTGGTTGGTTGGTTGGTGGGTTTGTTGCTGCCTTTGTTGACAGGCTTGGTGTGGCAAGCTGTCATGTTTCACCTGCAGGTATCTGATAGAGATCACATGCACATTGACTGAATGACTGTTCCAGCCCCCATATTGTCAGGTGTGCTACCACTACCATCCTCCTTTCAGTGAATACTGCTGCTGTTAAAAATCAAGTGTGAGCTTTGTCTGAAACCTGTTTCCAAGTAAGTCCAGCAGCAAAAGTTAAGATCTCTGACAAGAAGATGCTGGCTGTAGCCATGCTTTTTGTCTAAGTACAGCCACTTTCCTTAAGTTCACACACCATGGATCTGGTTTTCCGCTAACAAGCTCTGGAGGCAGGTCAGCAATACATAGGCTTCTGCTCTGACCTCCTTTGAGGGCCTCAGGGAGTTTGGGTGGAAGCTCCAGCAGAAGCTATGGTCCTTGCTGGGACAACACCCTCTGCTCATTCCCTCTATAGGCAGGGCTGGCAGGAGGACACACACCCACACAGCCCTTTCTCGAGCCCCACCTCAGCCAGGAAAGCTTTCTCAGGGAAACGTTTCCATTGACTTTATAGTCTTTTTCATGCGATACAGGAAGAAGAGCATTCATGTACCTGGTAATAAATCCCATTAGCTCACGCACAGCATCTTTCCTTAAAAAAGGAAACCTGCTCCTACCACCACGCAAACAACTGTGCAGATTAGCACACTACAATTCAGGTATGCCTGAGCTACCTTCAGTATCAGCCCTGATTATTATCTCCATAAGGAGTGATTCCAGTTCTACTCAAAATAAAAATTACCCTAACCTTCAGCCATAGCATTAGGGAATCAGTCATATATTTTCCCCTTCACATTTCTGAGAACACATAGAGGAAGAAATAAAAAATTAAAAATATTAGATATTGCCTTTTGACTTGACTGCTAACACAATAAAGCAGCATCGTAAACTGAATCATGGAAGTCTGCAGTCTTCATTGCTCCCTTTGCTGGTATTACTTCATGGATATTGGAGCCCTTAGGGAAACTGGAATATGAATAAAGATTTTTTTTTTTTTAAATCAGCCGTTCTTTCTTGGTTCTGTTTCTAAAAATAATGCAGTTTGCAAAAAACAGAAGGTTTGGTTTATAACACAAACAAAATTGTTACATTCTGAATGGGTTGTAAGTACCTGATTCTTTGCCTTTTTACTCATCCCTGCTAAAAAAAAAAAAAAAAATCTGCAAATCCATTTGCTAACCAGCTGCACCTCTGTACTGAACAGATAACAACCTGTGCAAGCCAGGCTTTGCTGTGAATCGGTGCTGATAGGCCTGAATCTCATAGCTTTTTTTAAATGCTAATGACAAGAAACATTTCCTAAGCCAAAACGCTCTTGTAGATCTGTCTACTTCTATTATGACTGATATTTGCTTGTAAGTACATAGAACACTTGTTCACTGTGCCTTATCTGCTATGGTGCAGCATGCTGACCTACATACCATTCAGCACAATATGATGCACAAACATCTTCTATATAATTTTTCATTTTCGACTTAAAAACAGTAGAGGCAAAATAGGATTGCTGCAAATCTAACAAAGAGATGGCATTATTTCCAAATAAAAATGTGCATTTTCCCAAAGAATTTATTTGTCTAGCAGCATGAAGTTCATACATAGCAATGCTTAAAAAGGGTGTTGAATTGCGATTAGGAAGGAAGGACTTAGGAAGAAGAACAAACCACATCTTTTCTACTTACATAGAATAATTAAGCTAACTTATTTCTCATCACAATTAAAAGTTCAGCCTTTCTGAACGACGTTTTCACAATGTCACTAAATGCTGCTGATATAAGAATGCTGAAATAAGTGTGATAATAACAATAAAGAATGATGGATAGAAAAGGATACAGTAGCTAAGGGAACAGAAATGATAGTCTATTACCTGCCATTGTCAAGCTAAACAGAACTACAGTATTTATGATTTTTGCTGTGATGACTGCTATGTCGTATAAGCCCTGTCTTTATGATGATACTTGTCTACTGAATGAAATAATTAATATGTCAGCTTTTATTGTAAATAAATATATGTCTATCTGGTGGCCAGACATTGTTCATATTGAGTAAAAGAAACACAACCACAAATACATCAAAAGCTTGTAAAGGAAAATGTGCTTTAAGAGCTAAATTTTAGGAGCAAAACAGAAAGTCTCTATCAATTCAGAACATTCCTAATCAACTTATATTCTGAAATGTTAAAGAAGGGCAAAAAAAAAAAAAACCTTTTCAAACAGTAGAAAAAAAAATAAATGGTTTGCCTTAGCAGGTTACAGTACCCCTAATTCTAAAATGTATATAACTATAAATGACTTCTGCATAGTAAAATAGTGTAAATAAACCTAAATTAAAGACATTTTAATAACAATCTGTTTTATATATACACTGAATTGAGATATATTTATTGGCCTGTTATTACCTCTAGATGAAGAAAAGCGAACAGTATACAAATTAGAGGAAGCATGAATGTTTAATCCTATAAGAATTTTAAATGAATGACACAATATGTATGTACTATTTATTATTTTTCTAAGAAAATATTAATTTTAGTATCCACAAACACTACAATGCTTTTGTTTCTGCCGAAACATATGGTAAAAGAAACAGCTTGAGATTTTAAGCTACCAAAATGAATTTAATTTGGGGACCAATTCAAATGCCAGTAAGGTAAATGGAAGCGTTTCCACTGACACTAAGAAGCCCTCCATCAGCCTGTTGGTTATATTATCCCAGATTGTTTCTCTGCCACTGTATTTAAGATAAATTAAAATGTTTGCTACTTTAAGCTATCAGGCTTTGGTTTTATTCTAAAACTATAAGGCTCTTTGTAAAACTAAAGTGTCAGGCTTGGTCAGAACTGACTGATATATTTTTGTATTTCTCCAAGTACCTCCCTGTGCACACTCTGAAGACACCGTCTCTCAGACCAGCCACTGACTTCTCTTCTGCTAAAGTGACAAGCAATGTCTTGACTCACGTTACTTATACATCATTAATGAGAATAACATCTTTTAAATCCACAAGTAGCTTTATGAGTCTAACATACAAATGATTTGCAGTGATGTGGCATGTGGCTTCCAGAAATAGATTGTTACAGACACTGATACATTTTCTGTTATTACCCTGCAATCTATGCTGCTTTTGCTAGATTTAACTCTAAGAGTAAGGTGGATTTTCCACTCACGTATCAGAATTGTTTTCCAAGTTCCTTTTGTAATTTTGCGATAACTGGGGAAAAAAAAAAAAAAAAACACACAAACACCAAAACACACACACACAAATACTCACAGAAAAACAACAAAACAAAACAAAAACAAACAAACAAGCAAAACACCAAACAAAACAACAGCAACAACAGCAAACACACACAAAAAAATAACCCCACCACACATTTTGGGCCAGATCTGCACCTGTTATTCACTTACATAGCAAGGTACATAACTGCTATTGCATTCAGCAGTTATGAGCTCTGTGATGTTAACAGAAGCACAGACCAGAGATCAGACTTAACTATGCCAGGCCCATGACCTACATGTTGTGCACTGAAACCCCTGGCTATTAGTTCAAATCACTCGGTGTGCTGGGGAAGCGTCAAGCTTGGGAGATCTTCTAGTGCACTGGGGTCCAAACAAAACGCGTTTGTGCCCAACCCAAAGCACAAAGAGAGCATGAGCCTAATCTGAGATGAGGTGCTCGGTGCAGCATTACAGCTGGAGGGTTTCCACTCACATGTACTTACAACCTTGGCTCACAGTGGCACGTGGGTACACACTTGCACACAAGCAACATGAGTAGTAGGCAAATATAGTCTGTGAGTGCCTGAATGACCTGGCAGCCACTGAGAAAACTTTCATGGTTAAGAACTATGTTAATTGTATTAATCGTAAAGAGTTCTTCCAGTGTCGTCTTATATTATCTAAGATCGATATGTCATGGTACCTTGCACCTGAAGTTGCCTTCCAAGCCCAATAAGGTTTGTGTGACTTTAATTTTTTTGTTTCCAAAAGGAATAACAGAAGAAGTCTCTAAGATATACATTGCCATAGTTCTTTCTCATTGAATTCCTTTGTGCCTGAAACAGGGGTTACTGTGACACACGTTTTACAGAAGAGCGTGGCTTGTAAGGGTTACATGCCTTGTTCAATGTCTAATGGGAAATCTGTAAAGGAAGGCTGGAATAAATTTCAAATTTTCTCTCTCTTCTTCTTTGTTCAGACTGGTACATAATATGGATTCTTTCTCTTTCAGCTGTAGCTCTTGTAAAAATTTGCATTATCCCAAAATGTATACAGGAACACGGTCCTCACCCTCTAACATGAGTATGTGCAAGTAAATATTGCCATTCTGAAGGCTGAATCTTTTCCATCAGAATACACTTGTCATTGACCAGATAAACCAAGTCTTCTAACACAACACTGGAAACATAGCTAGTATCTGCATATTAATTAGCCTTCCTGACCTGAATAGACTATTACCTAGGGCCCTGGCCTTCATTTCCTGAGCACCCTAAACTCCACTGCAATGAATAAAATGAAAGGCAAGGCCCTTATTTTGGAATTACATTGTATGAAAATATTGCTATTGCCTAAGAGACGAGATTTCTGAAAATGCCATGGAGAGTTACTGGCACTGCACAAAAGAACAGCATTGTTTTGTTCCAGATGAGGTCCAATCCTTCCCTAAACAACTGTCACCCAAAGCTTAGACCATCCTTTGTGCCTTTGGAATAATACTGAGAGCATGGTTAGGGTTCCCATCATTTTGACCAAATATGTGTATAACTTAAAGCTGTTCTCTATTTTAATAAAAGAAAATGAGGTAATACTATAAAAATAGCTTCCTTTGATCCTAGAAGCACTTTATTACAAGGTTCGCAAGCCAAGTGGAATGAAAAACTTTTAAATAAAAAATTAATGCAAAAAAGCAAAGCTGGGAGATAGCTAGATTTAAGAAATATTGCCTTTTATTTTACTCAGAGTTTCTGCAAAAAATATTTTTGTTTAAAAAAATATTATTTCCCTTTCAACTCATTCCAGACACAATTTTACAGGTAGGCTCTGTGACTCATTAAATCTAGCTTTGAAGATGCACCCTAACATAAAGAATTACAATTATCATATACTCTAAAAGCCTGTTTGGAATCTAACTCAGTAAACTTTATTAATGATCTGAAAAAGAGGTAAATTCACACATGATATTTAATTGGGAGGTACAGGGAGCAGAGATATTCATAGTGACTGAAAAGCAATGCCACATGTTTTAATTTAGAAAAAAGAGAAGAGATTTACTAAATCTGGCTAATATTTATCTGAAACTTCCTCAGAACTGTGCTTTTTCTGCAATGCCCTGTTTCCACACATATATTGCTATGTAAGTGAGATGGACACCTGGAAAGGATTCAGTCTTTTTAAAATTACAGATATGTCTTCTCAACCTTTGCACCAGGCATTAAACAATAAGTATTACCCCCAGGAATGTGCTGAACATAACATTGGGTCCAGATGCAACAGGTTAAGCAGGACTTGAATGAGACAAGTTTGATAGCAGAAGAGAAAAAAGAGTATTTTAAACCTATGAAGCGTGTAATTTGACAGGAGGGACAGGATAGTGGCAAAAAGGAGGGAGATTTGGAAAGGCCTGTAAACGTTCTTAGGCATGAAGACAATAGATTTTAAAAGAAAGTTAAAAATGAAATGTTTATAAGAATCATTCCGACTTACATAAAAATAAGTGAGGAAGGAAAGGATGTGTAAATATTTGAAAAGTGATGAAGGCCATACAGACTATAAAGTCGCCTGTAAGAAGCCATACAAACCCCATCATCTACAACATTTCAAACTGGACTGTCCATGGATCTAGAAAATGCACTCTGGAGAATAATCTAATGTTGCAGGAAGGCAAATTAACAGACCAGCAAGGTCTCTTCCATTCCTTATTTATGTGATAAACCCATTGTAAAAACACACCATGAAAATTTATACCCTTCCACAATGTACACAGAGCAGCCCTGTTCTGGAAGATGCCGAGCAGCTGCTTAGAGGGCACAGGTATTCTGTGCTTCCAGTAGCATCATGCCAAGTCAGTGGTTAGCTCTGAACTACAAAAAGAAAGAAAAGGGGAAAAAAAAAAAAAGAAAAGTAAAGACAGTATCTGCTAGTATTCTGTGAACAGAAGCCCATTAAAACTAAGAGGACATTTGCCTCTAAATGGATGGATATCATTATGCATGCAAAAGTGCCCAAAAAATAAAAAGGCAGAGTGACTGCATTTCGAGGAAACAGCTGAGCGGCAGCAACCATTACCTTAGCAATTGCAGCACACGGGCTCTCTGCTCTGCAGTCTAAAATGAGGACATTCCCTTTGCTGTGTGATTTACTTTGAATATGCCATAATCTTCTTTTTCCTCAGGTAAAATGTCAATGAGCAGTGTCCCAAATGTTTTCCCTGATCTTGTCAGGAGCCACTTTCTTTTCCACAAGAAAAAAAAAACCTTGTGCTATGTTAACACTGCACAAAAACTAGCCCAAAAGGAGCTGGTATGAGATGAGAAGCTCGTGCCAGGCAAGGATCGCACAGGACTGCCGCAGTGCAAAGAACGGATCCAAATCAGCCTTTCCACAGCCCGAGCAATAATGTGTTCTAGCTGAGGGCCAGCATGCAGACTACACTGCATCCCTGTTGGGTTGGAGAGGTACCATAGAAAGGGAGGTCATCTGAGTGAAACTGAGTGGAGACAATAGGATTTGGCCCTTACTTTAGATGGCGAAGAGATATTCTGCAGAATTTAAAGACCTTGTACAACATAAATAACCTGGATGTTGGATGGGTGGATGGATGGATGGATGGATGGATAGATGGATAGATGGATAGATGGATAGATGATTTTGTTTAAGATTTTGCATAATATTCAGGCTTAAACAAATATACACATCTCACTACATATTTATTACCCCTAAATACTTGACCTTACCGCTATGTATTTATTGCACCACTCATAACTACCAGACTGTGAAAAACAGAAAGTACCGTCTCTGTCACGGCACAGTATAAAACATTGAAGACTGACTTCTTTCATTTGGCAGCAAAATGAATGAAAGAATAGATCTGAACTTAGATCAAAGAAAAGGGAAAATGCTGCCTTTACATTGTTAAGAGCTTTTTTCCCCATTTGTGCATTAAGCCTCATTGCAATAAAAGGGAGAAAAATGCTAAGTGGCCCCTCTGCTGAAGCATGGTTGGCATGGGTTCAAGGCAGGTCTGCAATGAGGACTGTAGTCAACCACCAGCACGTATCTCTGCCTCTCGTCATTACCACAAAGGCCCCCTGGCCCTTGGGTCATAGTGTGGTGGGACCATCTACTTATTCAGTGTCTGTACCTTCATTTTGCATTATGCACTGGTAGAGGATTCCCTTTTTCATGCTCTAAGTAAGGCTTTTGGTATGGGGAACAAATCTAGCATCCCAAGCAAAAAAAGGTTATTTATGTTTCTGAATTTAATCTCCAGATGTAGTGTTAATTCTTACTTTTGAGGATGTGGAGAACTGTACTTTTCAGAGGCTCTCAGAATTGCTTTGAAGTGGATGTTGTGTTTTACTTTTGCAAGAGCAGCTGAGCTAGAAGTCTAGCATGAACAAATAGATATTCCAACCACCATTGGTGACAGGCATATTCCTAGGTCAGGGATTTTGGTTGGGTCAAAATCCCCATCCAGTTTGCAGGAATAGGCTTACTCATGGAAATAATAACAAGAAAAGTCCAGGAAGACAAATCAGTTGGATTTAATAGCCTATGTGTGGGGGTCAAAGGTATATTTGTAGAACAGTAAATCGAAAGTTGTATTTTAAATATCCATCTTGATGCTCAGTTCCTGAATAGAATGAAAATAGCAAGACAAAGAGAATCTAAAAGCAATGGTAAGCTGATCTATTGATGCAACAGCATGATAGCAATTTATATGTGTGTCTATTTAGTGAAGATTTACAGTAGTACCTACAATCTCAGCAGTAAAATCCCTGCAACTTTAGGTGCTCTCTGAAAGTCATAGTACATGCACAGGACCAAAAAGAAGGAAAATTCCCATCAGTTCCATCCAGGACATTTTCACATTTGTGATTTTCCCTCAGTCGACAAAGAAGAAGGTCATTTCGGGAAAGACAAATTGTGGTATACCTCCACAGTTCAATGTATGCTATTAGCACTTTCTAGTTCATATCACCAGTTTTATAGTTAACAATGTAAGCATAGAAGTCATGTTAGCACATTATCAGTAGCTTGCCAGTGCTAGGGAATATTTAATTTGTAGGTACGTAGGTGCTTATCACCACACAGACCAAGAGCGATTTTCCGTGTTCAAGAATAGAGTTTTCTCTTCTACGTTCACAGGAACGTAGACAGCTATCTTTTCATAGGATTGTGCTGCCCCCTCTAAAACCCCATATACCTCATTTTTCATTCTTTCTGCCCTCCTCATCTAGGTGACTGACATAACAGCCACCAGCGAATGCCTGAATGAGATGGAGCAGGCACAAGCCATGTGCCCTGGCACACCCGTCCAAACTTCCACCTGCACAGAAGGAAAATCCTTTCCACAGGGCAGCTCTGCCATCCTGGGCAGTGGAGGGCTGTGCACAGCAGGGGACACCAGCAGCTCCTCTGCCCTGGGGGACATCAGCCTGGCAGGACAGTGGTCATGACCAGCACCCAAATCCCACTCATCTGAGAGCCTTCCAGAGCCACACAGAGGACATCTGCCAACAGGGAATGGAATGGAATGGAATGGAATGGAATGGAATGGAATGGAATGGAATGGAGGAGGCTCTGGGGGTTTGCTGTAGCTGCGAGATCCTCTGCAGCAGGAAGAAGGATTCGGGGTTGAGCTGGGGGGGCCTCCAGCCCCAGGACCGATGGGAGCAGCATTTTTAGCATTCAACAGTTCCACAGAGAAACTTTGTCCCTGTGGACTCAAATGCTTGTCTAAGTCACCAGAGCTAGATTTGGGGTAAATATACAATATCTGTATAGGCACAAAGGTAATTGAAGTCACAGAAGAATGCCTCTTTTAAGGGTTTGCTACAAATCTGAATGGATACATAAAAGCCGAACTTGAGCACCACTAAGTTTTATCACCGGCAGGCACAGCTTTATGTTATCAAAAGTGTTAAATAAGAATTGTGTTTCCATAAAGTGTGCAGCCAAGCAGCCGGCACCACAGAAAGCGTACACGCAGATGCTGGGCAGAACTTTATCTGTGGCCTCACTGATACTACGGGGTCTTTTGCTTTATAAGGACATCTTTTGTTTCTGTGTGCAGTTTGGAGCCGGTTGCTGGGGAAAGGAAAGGTTTATGAAGGAAACAATTGCATTAAAGCAAGCATAAATTTAGACACATTTACCAGGAAAACAGAGAGTACACACTGAAACCAACTAGTTTATTTGGTTATGTGCTTGCGTACACTATAAATCTGCCTCCTAGGAGGATCTGCAGAGGAGACCAAATTCCATGCTGAAGCCCAGTGGGGACAGAGGCAGAGCCCGTGATTAGCTTATAACACAGCTCCCCATTTGAAGAAGGCAAGATTTCAGTTTTCCCTGTACTTTGAGGCTTGGGCAGAGGCACAGAATAGTATTTTGGAATAAATTCTAATTGCAGATAGTGGTGTCTGTCATTCCTTAAGATGCTACTGGACAGACAGGTAAGAAAACTGGTTTCCTACCTGCAAAGCTTGTAATCCCGTACGAGCAACGCACGATAAACTGAATGGGAAAATGTACTGACAATGTTTAAGAATGGGTGGAAGCATGCATGTGAAATGTTTTTTGGAAACTGAAGGGATCAATGCCAGTTGGACTTAAACAAACACACCAGGCAGGTGGTTCAGACTCAGTGCACTGGTTCAAACTGGATACTGCCACTTCTCATGTTTAACTTGTTGAGGAGGCTGGGGAGGGAAGGGGGTCTACATTTCATTTTTGACTCCTGTTATAAAGACTACAAAGTGAGAAATGAGAAACTTCTTTGTTCTTTCACTCTCTTTGTTCCTTGTTCCTTGATATACCTGCAGTGCTTTCCCCTCCCCAACCATTCCTGTTCCCTCCTTCTCATAAACAATTGCGCATCTGAGTGATTACATTTTGATAGTAATCCTAGTTTCTAAATTTGAGATCAGTCTAGAAAAGAACAACATTCCCTTATTATAACAGTATATCACATCTCATCCCCCACTTTCAACACAGCATCCCAGCAAGTTCCCACTATCCATCTGATGAGGAAATAGGTAGGCAACTTTCTGCTGAAGACAACGGCTCTCTCTTGCTCTTGCCTGTTTGAGCAGGAACCCAAGTCAAACCTTTTCCAGTGAGCTTCTCGGAGGAGAAGGCCAGAGTACTGGCATTGTACAGCTCTCTCCTCACACTGGAGCTGTCAGCTACAATCAAAGCATCCATGTATGGTATTTCCAGTGGAAAAAAAAAAAAAAAGTACACAGATGTATAGTTTGCATTTATGTACTGTAGGGACACCCTTGAATCGTGTTAAAAAATGTCAGTCAAGACATCTGGTCAGCTGTCCTAATCCATATTGGGGTTTTTAGACTACTGTTATGCCCCAATATGCTTTGAACATTGCCAATATGCTTTCTCTGCAGTAGCAGCAGTGTGTCCCCTTTGGTTTCACAGCCCATCCCCGGCATTGTTTTTTATAGTGTCACGTACCGAGCAAAATGAAAAACCACATACTGTATCTCGTGTGTCTGGCTAATGAAACTGGTAGGACAAACCTTGTGTGATTAGGAACAGGGACGGATTGGCTTAGGTCTAGTTCATCTTACGGACTGCAAAAAGAATCAGCTGTCACTTGTGCCATGCAGCAGATGGACAGTTTGCATCCGATTTACATGCAGGCGCCAAAGCCTTTAGAAGCTTTGGCAGCCCACTTGCCATCAGGCAGCAGACTTTGATGTCCTGCAGATGGTGACAGCAGCCATCTTGCGCTCGCATTGCGTGGCACTGTTGTCCCTCCTTGCAGGCGCCGGCCCGTTCCCTCCCGGTGCCCTTGGAGCTGCCGCAGCGCCTGGTGCCTACCCAAGGCTCAGGACCCTTTGGCCACTGTCGACGCACAGTTGCATTTTCATTTCAACACAAAGCACCGCTGTGCTTTGCTTTTATGGTGACCGCGTTGCTCGCACCCACAATAAAAATCCTAACGGCGCCTACCACAAGCTGTCCCCCCGCTCCCTCTGCCGAGCTTTGCTGTATTTCACATTTCCTACCTAGAACCCCAACAAATCCACCGCCTCCTCTCCCTTCAACCATAATAGCATAATTTCAGAATAATTGCTGATCCAATTTCTGTATGAATTTAGCTCACCAATGCAGCTTTGCCTTAGCACGGTTCAACCCATCCTAGGTAATGACACGGAACAAAGAGTTTTCTTCATGGTGGTCAGGCTAATCTTGCTCCATGAATAGCCCAGAGTAATCTGTTAGCAGTGAAAAGCTGTGGCTGGAGGTCTTCCAAAATCAGCTCTTCTGCATTTGGTAGGAGCAGTTAGGAATTCTGACTGGCACTATTAGTCAGGAGCCATGTCATCGTGCTACAGACAGGAATGCAGTTGTCCCCACTAGGTAGGATCAGCCCAGCACATTCTACTATGCTTTTCGATCGCTTAAGTGCCACTGGAAGTTCAGTAAAAAGTCTCTGATGAGGCTTTAAGAACGGACCCAGAAGAGGCAAATTCAATAACGTGTGATTTCCAGGCAGGAGGAAGTAATAGAAAATATTTGGGGGGCTGGGGGGGAGAATAAATATCTATATCTATATACACACATACACACATATAAACTGTCAATTAATGCAGACTGGTTACAGCCAGCAAACAAGGAGAAAAAAATAAACAGTTAATTAGGGCTTTTTGAATCATTGTTATATATACAGTGCATTCTTTGCAGGTGCTACAAAAGTGAAAAATAACCATTATAATTACTAGTATTCAAAGATTCATATTTTCCCCCATGTAATTGATTTAGGATTATCAGTTTTCTTGTAGTTATACAAAAGGCCTGTCAAGGTGTTTCCACACGTGTTTGGCTCATGCATGTTCCAAAAACAAGTCAAAATGCTATTGTATTTTACATGGCACAGTTAAAGTGGCTCTGAAAAACAGGCCAGGTTTTACCTGGATAGTTATCTTGGTTAAATTATCTTAGATATATTTTAATTTTTTTCTTGTTCATCCTTTCTTTATCTTTTTTTCCTCTCTCTTTCTTTTTGTTAAAATACATCTGTGTTTGTTGACTGCCCCAGATTATATCTAAGTGAGGAGTGGGAGTACTTGCACCTGGTACAGTATATGTAGCTTAACAATACATATCATTACATTATTTACAGCTCATTTTATGTTATTCAATAGTAAACTGCATATTAACCCTTTGAGAGCCCGGCTGGCTCTGCTTGGCGAGGCAGAGGAGCTCTGCATGTTTCAGGGCTGTGGGATTACGTCTATAACTGTATTCATAAAGATGGCAGCGTGCTCATTACAACAGAGATCGCCACCAGAGCCAGCTAATTCCTCTCCCAGGAAATCTTGCCCATAATCACATTTCTCACCACACCACGCTTGTACTTCTGCTGATAACACAGGTTATAAAAGGGACTCAGTCAGTGCTGGAGTCAATTAATGAACCAGCTTTTTAACCTCCTTTATTGGAGTACATCCGGCACCGAAGGGACCCGATCTTGTGCTGCTGGCAGGAGAAGGGCCCAAGTGACTCAATTTCAGGCCGTTTCAGCCCGGTCTCCAGTTCCGAGAAACAGGCATTGCAAATGACCTCACTCAGCACTGACTCAGCAGCCTCAGTGCCCAGAGGGGAGCAGGCAGAGCTCTGACCAAGCCCAGAAGAAACACCCAGCCCAAGGAGGAAACGTTATTTTTGACCAAAGGACTGATGGATTCAGGTAGCACCTACACTTTCCCTGCTGCTGGGGAAGACCATAGGTCACATTCTCTTATTGTGTTTGCATTTGTGGGATTATTTTTTTTCCAGGAGAGAGAGGGAGGAAGGCAGGAAAGTTGTACAAAGGTAGGCAATATAGAAGAGGAACTGGAAATGTTAGGAGCCGGTGTAAGAGATATCAGGACGAGGCAACTTGAATACACAGCAACGGGCAAAACCTTTCCCTTTATTTTAGCAGTATTCGGCATGGTCATACCATGCAGAGAAGTGCTCAAGCTGGCCTTTCCTTTCTCTGGCAATTTGTTTGGCATACAGCACACGTATCTGTCAAAATGTTGTGCATGCCATGCGGTACCGAGATAATTCTTCTGTGGTAAGAACAGAAGTAGAAAGGGGATCCTGCATCATAACGCTTCTATTCCTAACCTTTAAATACTCATCAATATCTCTGTTGCTGAATTAATCAGTCTCAAGATTATCAGCAATTTAGTTGCATTTTGTTGGTAATTAGCTTGATAAATTAGCATCTGCAATATAAAACTTGACATCTTATTGTTCCCTCAGTTTTATGGTATTTCTGAAAAAAAAAACTGCAGCTTATTTTAAAAATGATCATTTCTATTACAATAAAGACAGATACCAAAACCAAAGTTTGACAAGCTTAGTAGCAGACAGAAACAAGCTCCATTGATATCCACTGGGCAAAATATCAAAGATGAATAGCTCATAATGCAAACTTCAAATGTATGGTTTAAAAAATAAAATTTGAATACGTTTACTATGGACAGCTTCTTGTGAGTAAAATAAAATAAATGTGCAATGAATTCATTTTCCACATTTTCTGTAGAACGGCTGACAAATAAACTTTGAAATGCGAGGCAACTGAGAACTGAAAGGAAACAAATGTATCTATTCCCGCAAGTCCCTCAGAGCTATCTGAATTTTCTCAAATCAGGTAAAAAATTAATGCTTTTCTTCTAAAATTGCTTTTCCCTTCTGGGCTGTATTGCTATGTCTCATGGAGAACCCACTGTGCAGGACACTAATGTTTCTTTTTGGTTTGGGGGCAATTTTTAAAAGGATTGGCAAACCTTTTTCCCAAACAACATCCAAAGAAGAGCCCATACTCCCTTTTCCTTCTTTTTGTGATGAAAGGAAAGAATGGGTATCTTTCTCAGAAAACATGTTTAAAACATAGCAATTTTGCAGTACAGACGTGGTATTACAAATTGATAATTCCTCAGCATTTTGTTTTAGCCAGTATTTCTATTGTAGAAAACTGTACTAATAGAAACATTCCTATTAATCTGAATTTGAGATATTTCATACAATTTATATTACCTTTCTCCTGCCTGCAACCTTCTGCCAGTTTTTTTTTTCCCCATTTTTTTTAGGAGGTGCTTTGAGAGGAATATACCATGAGAACAATACACAGCTGCTGCTGTATAGAGATATCTAATTGTCAATATTGTGGAATTTCTACAGCTTATTACTTGCATTCAGTCTAATTCTGGGCAAATTGCCAGTCACTTCAGGGACATTCAAGTGAGCCATATTACACGTGGTACGGCATCACAGCTTTAAGATACCCGGCTGTTTTGCCTCTGGCCAGGGAATGTTTGTACCAATGCTACCGAGTGAAGGGGGGTAACTACAAATAAAATAAAATTTGTATTTTTTCAAGTGGGCTGCATTTCAAGCCCAGATGTTAGTAATGAAAGATTCAATTTAAGGATTTAAATTACAAATAAATAAAGTATGAAACAGATGTGATTTTTAAGGAAGTTCAAATTATCCAGGAAGAAAAATATCTCTGTGCATGACAAAGTAATAGGGATTGTCTTGAGAGTCTGTTGAAAACAATCTGCTGTGCTAGATACACCCTTAGGACAGGATTGGTTTGGAATGGGAAGGACTGGTGGAGCTTGTCATTAAACAAAAATTGTGTTTAATAAAACTTTATAACCGTGATTAATCCTATGAGGCCCTAAAGGAGTTTGCAGTTTCTGATAAACACATTTTCCTTGTTTGCAATGGTAATGATATTTTGAAGTGAATGGAATCCGAACAAAAAACTCTAAGGGTAAAAAAGGACTTGTCAGGTACCACCTATGAAGATATTACAATGGCACAAAAGAAAGAAGGGCCACCCACAAGGGAAACCTTAGATTATATGTTTGAAAGAGGTGAATAAAACGCTAGGTCAATGCAGGTCATGCTTTAGAGTAGTTTGATCACCACAAAATTGCCTATAAAAACCACAGAAATTATTCGAGGCCATCTAGCATGTGAAGATTAGAATCCCACATGTTCGACGCAGGTGCTGACTAGCAAACGCATAAAGGACTGGAGCTACCGCAGTGATTTTAAGTAATGTGTGCGCAGAGAGCAGGGAACATCACCCAGCATGGATGCTTTGCTGACCAGCACTAAGTCCCAGGGCTGCACATTCAAAAAGTCACATTTTGCAAGGAGACTAGGTAAGCAGTAGCTATTGATGGTGAGAATGGTTAAGGCTCTAATTCTGAGAGGTGTTGAGAACACACTGGGCTTTAAACAGCTAGGGACATCCACCTCCTCACGTGCTGTACAAACCTGGCCTGAGGAGGAGTCCATGCGTTCTTCACCACTAGGAAAATAATTTTTAAGGGTTCTGCAAGCCATGAAGAAATCTGTGTGCCCAAAGGGAAGGTAGAAGGATTGCACAGCACATTACAGAAATTTCTAACATATGCTATTCCCCCAAAACACTTTGGGATAGAATGCCAACGCAATGGGGTGGAAGTAAACCGGGTCATCATAGCTGCAGTAAGGATGTGCTAAAGATTACCTACTTTTTATCCGATTCTACCTTGAGTGGCCAGCTGTAATAGCTAAGAGGACTTATTTTTATTTTGTGCACCAATTATAAATTCTGTATATGCTACTTACCAGCTCTGGAACAAGTTATTTCACCACGCTTGCAGGAAAAAAAAAAAAAAAAATAAATTAAATTAAAAAAAAAAAATCTCCAACAAAAAACAAGCAGTTATCTCTGGTATGAAAGTTCTAGCACTTCCCAGATCTGTCAGAAGTCCTTTCAATTTGTCTTGATTTGGGACAAAGCCACATTTAGAAGTGCTGCCTTCAGCTGAGAAGTGTATTTTTTTTTTTAATGAGGGAGAATGAACATTTTTAAGATATGCTAAAACCGAATGTTTTTAAATTAGTGTTTTTCTTTTCCTCTGTTTTATTCTCAGGGGTTTATTTTTGCTTGAGACATTTTGAGTCCAGCTTCCTTTCTTGGCAATATCAGGGTTTAATATCAAAAGGTAGAGTGCAGCACAGCTCTGCTACCTCCTAGCTCTTTGTGATGAATTTTTCATTTCCTACATCATTCACAACTTCTTGCTGTAATTTCATATGGCCTGTATAGCACTGTGTATATCTGGACCATAAACGGAGACAAAATCAGGTTGAGCCTTTATGAAAACATGTCCTATTAAAGTGCAAATTTCCTTGCACCACCATATCACAAGAAGCTTCCACAGAAAAAGAAAAGAGTGTCAATCCAGCATCAGCACGTGGGTGGCTCCAATGACCCAAAAGGCCTTTGCAATCTCTAGCTTCTACGATTCCATAAAGATACCGGGCTTCAATGCAAAGCAAAGAAAATTTTTTCAGTCAGTCTCCATATATTTCAGATACTTCTATTATCCAGCACAACAAAAACAAAATGAAAAGAAAAACAGTGTTGTAAAGTGAAAAGAAGACATAGAGCTCTGAAGTTGTAGCACACCGTTGTTTTCCAGATTAACAAGCAAATTTCTGTTTGAGGTGATGCTGGGGTACATTGCATAGATATGTTGGTCTCTTCACTTTCCATGGAGAAAAAGCTTTTATTTGTAAAGCACAGAAGGACACACACACACAGAGAAAAAAAAATATATATTAAAAAAAAGTTGTATTCCTTTCTGATGCAGTGTCCTCATTAATTTGCAATAGGAATGAACGACCCTCAGCACTTTGCAAAGACACTCACAATCTTGCAGGACCCATCTCCATGAACCATGTTCATCCTTAGCTAGCTCGCACAAGGAAGCCTAACACGTTATGTAACCTGGTAGCATCTGCCCTATCAAAACCTATTAGTTAATGCTTCCGTTTCAGAAAGCACTGTTAGAAAGACATGATGGTCCTGAAGCAGTCACAGCTTTAGGGTGGCATTTATGTCCTTCTGGGACTGACTGGAACAACGGTCCAAAGGAGATCTTGGAGTATGCTCAAAGATAAGAATATTTCTGTGCATCATGTATTTATTTGCCCTCCAGTATTTGGTTAGGGTTTTTTTTTTAAGTTATATTAGCTTTAATTCTGATTTTCTTGTGGTGGCTATTGCTGAATTGTATTTTTTTCCCCCTTCAGATTCTAAGGTAATCATTTGAAGATTTATCTTCCAGTTAAATAAATTCCATACTGACAGCATTACTTTACAATAGGAAAACAAGTAGAATAATAATTCATCATTTTTTTATGGCTGTGTACAGAACAGTGGCTCTGTTTTCTGTATTATTATTACACCAGCAATTAAAAGTGCCAGGCAGGGACCAGTCCCCACTGCATTATGTGCTATTTAAACATAAAGTTCAGCCGGCCTAATAAGTTTACAGTCTCTCTTGCACAGAGCCAGACTTTCTTGCCCTCAGAAACACACTGGCTTCTTGCTGTATCATCTTCAAAGGGTGGTCTGAGGATGCCCTTGTTACCAGGCTTGCCTGTCGTGAAGACCCAGAGTCTGTAAACACAGCCGGTGCTGGGGTTCTGGGATGGGCAGGAACACACCAGCCCCACCATACCCAGCACCAGAGACGCATGGACCATGAGGCAGCCATACAGACGGAAGCAGGGGAAGATGGATTGCACCATCGTCTGCAGCCATGACTCTGGAGACCCCCTCCCACAGCCCGTAGTTTCAGCAGAGGGTTGTCTGCCTCTAGTTACGACTCCGCCATGAGGAAAGATGGTGCTCCTTCCAGTACTTCATAATTCTTGCGCAAGGACCTTGTCACGCATCTTAACATATCATTTTCTATGGTCTTTTAAGTACAAGTGCACATCTGCAGAAATATTTCTAAAGCTATATGTAAAGTTTAATGTATAGTGCATAAATAACAGATGCACAAGTGCATCTTGAGATGAACAAATTCTGTGATCATATTCATAATTAGAGATTATAACACATTGCAGACTTCAGGAAAGATATTTTCTATGAGGAATTATAGGCATCAATGCATTGCAGAGTGAGAGGCTGGATTTAGATCATGAATCTCTTTTTCCAATTTATAAAGCTGCCAAAGTTGACAGAAAAGTAGGTAAATTAATTGATAGGCCTTGTGCTATAAAGGTGTAGACTTAAAAAGTAAGCCTGAATATGCCACACATCCCGCTGAGACGGAGCGATGCGAGGCTCCCTAGGGGTTAGCCTAACATGGAGATAAGAGGAGTTCTCTGAGTCAGACCATTTTGCCCATGGGCTTTATAGACTTCCCTGCTCTGGGTTCAATCCGCCCGTGGTGAAGTGCCTGCCCAGAGCTGAGAGCTTGTGGGTATCCACCAGCACAGCTCCAGAGGTGCTCACCACACTTGAGCAACAAGCCCAGGGTCGGGGCCACAGCTAATGTCTCTGTGCCCACATTACCGTGGAGGTACCAGAGCTAGTTCTGGATTATTTGCATTAAACTCCATTGCACCACCTGGACCTGCCCTTCTAGTCCCTTTGTATGGACTGGCTAAAGCACAAATCCAGGTGCTGCAGGGCAGGACAGCGTGGGAAGAGCTTGCACGCTTCATGCCAATACCACACCTGATCTGCGGGTCAAAAGACCACTTTGGTTTCCAGTGACCTCAACCTGACAGCTTTCATGAGCATTGAATCTGCTTTTAAAAAATTGAGCCCCTCAATGGAATTAAAGCCCAGTAATACAGTTGTCTGTTATTTATTCTATATTTAATAATCCCTTTCTTTGACACACATTGGAGACAGAGGAGATGCTCTCATAAACTTTTTAAGATAAACCCATTTCTTTCCCAGAAGGATCCACCTGACACAAGCCATTACTGAAGATTGACAGGAAAGTGTACTGGTAGCCAGGACATGCTATAAGACAAGCAGAAGATACTTAAATGATTTATTTGTGGTAAGACATTTGAGGAGCTGTTTGGCCTCTGCAGAAAGCAGTTATAGGGGTACTGTACTTTAAAACTGAGGTAATGTTTTGGGGAACAAACTGAAATACAAAACTTGCTGATTTATTACATCAGTAGTTATCAAAACATTGTTGGTTTTTCCACAGCCATTAGCCATCTATCACTGTTTTCAAACTAGGAGGAGGGAAAAGATAAGGAATGTGTAGTGCCCTTGGGGAGCCTACTCTCCCAGGAAGGGGAAAAGAGGTATTTTGATCACCCAGTCTGCTGCAAGAGGCTGACAGCAGATCATGTTGAATCAGTTTCAAAGTTCAATGCAAACTCAATAGAAGTACACAGGCAAGAAGTAGGGGAATCCTCTCTGGAGTTCAGATTGCAAGAAATACAAACCTAAGTCAATGCACCCCTGAAAAGCAACATTGCCTACTTGGGAAACCCCTAAGACACACCAAGGTCTCTTCTACAGCAGAAGAAAATTACTGTGTATTACCTCTCCTAAACAGATGAACAGTTTATCTCCCAGAGCTGCCAGTTTGGAGGGGCAGAGGTATTTGGTTCTAAGTCTTTACCTGACTAGATCATAAATCATGAAGCAAAAGATCCCCCAAGCAACCTTTCAGAATTGCGGAGAACAAGATGAAGGCATGGAAACCTCTTCCCACCACATGTGCAAAGACAGAGGGGTTGACACCATGATTTTTTTCTGAGTTTATAGTGGCTAAATAAACATGAAACAGCAATAGATAAAAATTAACACTTAAAATACTGTTGACTTTTCAAAGCCTGTAAACAATTACACTTTCCCTCAAATATTCAAAAAACAGGCTTTGCTGAAAGGATAAATCTGCCATGTTCTCAGACCAATTTTTCCAAGCTATAATTATGGAAGGGGAAGACAGAGGATGCGGAAAGGTGCATGAGCCAGGCTATGCAGCACAGGCTGCTTGCAGATTTAATTGCACTAAACTGCTGCCTCTCTTTATGTCTGCTAGATTTAAACCACCTTACACCACTAACAGATCCAAGTCCAGCAAAGCACATCAACACGTGCTGAGCTCTAACTCATCCAGATTACTCACACGCTTAAAGAAAATCATGTGCTCATGTGTTTTGCTGGGCTTCTCACTGCAGAAACAGAAGCAATTTAGAAATGTTTTCGCTCTTGAATGAAATGAAGAGTTTGGGAGCAGTCAGCAGAGGCTTTTTCTACAAAACCTGCACTTCTTTGCGTCTCTGCAACTTGACATTCTGTTTTTTCTGACATTTACATCTTGTTAATGCTGGGCAGGTGTTTTCCAGCACAGGCTTTTCCATTAGCAGGATGTCAGGGGGACACACACAGGACGGTGGGATTCTTGGAAGCTGTGAGGGACTGGCAGCCTCTCTGAAGCTGCATGAGAAACACCACAGAGCCAAAATTTACTCTTCAAAATGTTTTAAGGTTCAGATGTTGCATCACGTATTTGGCTAAATTAAATTTCCCGGCAACTGTCTCCTTAAGCAAACATTTGTTTTCAAACCAATCCTTGTTTGTTGTTTTTGTGGTTTTTTTTTTATTTCTCCCCTTCAATGTAATATCTGAATCAGCAGTTTTTAAATACTCAATATATCTTTAAATGCCAATGCACAACAAGTATAGCAGGTGTTTAATTGTGGTTTAAAGATCCACATTTTTCACATTTTACAATCACAATTAAAATTAAGCAATAACACCAAAGGAGTTCCGGTATGCAGCAATAATACTTACCCATATAGTGAAATTGATAAGGATCCAGATATAATGATGCCCATTGTAGTAACCCTGTGGTGACTGATTGCTATTCTGCTGTTAGCAAACAACCAAGAAATACTTTATTTTTTTCAGAATTATCAATTTGTTTCTAGGGTATGAGAACAATGAAAACCTTAAGGGAGAAAGCAATAGTTAGTGAGGTATTAAAACAGTTCTATAACTAATAAAAACACTAAATCAAGCTAGATATGCAGCAGTGTGTCATTTCTATTTTAATAAAAAAGTACATTATTCTCCCCTCAAAATTATAAAATTTTATTTTTTTTTAGTCATTGCCAACATAATAGGAAAGTTAAAAGAAAGGCATGAATCTACAGTTTCTGGAACTGTCATTTACGTGATTTTCCACTCTTTAAAAAGACAGAGTATAGCACATGTATTCATAAAACAATCTCCTTGAAAACTTATTTGCATCATTGCTTAGATTTTTTTTTCAGGAGAGATCTTGGGGAATACCAGATAAAAAAATGTTTGAGTTTCTTAATGTCTCCATACATGAGTGAGCTGTGAAACATGTTCTTGGGAGCTATAGCTCCTACACATACTGTACTACGTGGCAAAATAGACCTAATGGTTGCATACTGCACCACAGATCTTATGATATGGGAAAAGCAACAGATAAACGGGGCTCTTCTAATGTGGAGACTAAAGTAATAAAGTTCGCTCTTCAAAGAATGACTGATGGTATCATCACAAATTAATGTGCAAAAGATCATACTCCTCAGCTTCCAAAGAAGCAGAGCAAGAGAGAGGTGATGGTCACATGGCCAGGAATGGTATTTCTATAATTTGGGTGATCTGAAATTCATTGCTTATTAATATTTAGTAACTCTACAACCAAACTCCATAGTTCTCGTTCAAGCAAATTTTCCATTAAGTTCCATAACATGTATAGATGTGCAGAAAAAGCTCAAAATATGATTAGGAACAATGGTAAATAACACTTGGTATCAGTACTGTTTTGGTGAGAAGGGCTAGAGGGAAGTGGCACTTGCAGTGAGAGATAGTCACTTACCTGAGAAGAAGGAAGTTCAAGAATTCTTGAGAATGGTATTCCTTCCAGACATGCTGGAACAAGCACATTATAATACTGCAAGCTTAATTTTCAGATTCTTTAGTGCACATAGGAAAACTGTAGCATTATGAGAAATTTAACCTTCGTGGAAATGTCATGCCCAATCTTCCCTTTCTTCCTGAAGTCAGAGGGGAAATCTGAGATTTGATGGGTCAAGGTGAGTGGAATGGTGAGCAGCATACCACTGCATTCTCTTCCTTCATGTCCCACCTCAACTTTCCTGAACATACAGGAACAGTGCTAATAAACAGCATACAGAAGCACAAGAGGATCTGGACCTGCTCAGCCGAAATATGGATGCCCAGCCAAATTTCACTTTCCTACCTCAAGCTGGTCCTAATGAATCTGTTTCACTTTACAAAAAAATAAGTGAATCTTGGGTGTGGGCAAGCAGAAACATTCTGACACAGTAAAAAGCACAATTTTGTTGACTTAGTTCAAGTCCTGCCTGCCCTTCACTGCTCCCAGCTCCTTGGATTTGGATTTTGCAAACATTCCTGAGACGTCAACATTTCATCCAAATCCAGAAAATGTTTACATTTCCAAAGCTCTTGTTGCATAGAAACATGGTTTCTTGCCCAGGTCTAGAAGATTAGCCTGCTCCCAAATTAAAGCACTGGCGAGAAGCTAATGCAGCTTAATTCCCATTCAAAGAAAACCAGCCATTTCTAAATCTGTTCCTTTTCCTGTAGATGTACCATCTGGAGAAGGTCATGTAGGAGGGGAGAGAAAGAACAGGATGCAGAAAGGCTGTCACATAGAAAATTCTGCATTTAGGTGACAATATAAACTATGGAAGTGGTGAGATACAAGAGAAATGAGTGGGTGGGGAAGAATTCTCTACTGATGGCTGGCTGACTGATGGTCATTGTATAAATATGTTGTAATTAAGAGGCAGTTCCCACCATAAAAAGTTTATAGGTTAAATAATTCAAGCACACAAAGGATCGAAGGAAGAAAAATGCATTTTATGGATGGGAAACCAAGGTACTTTGCTAACACTGTACTCTGTGTCCTTCTTATCTGACCCGATGAGCCTTTTCTTACAAATGCATTTTTGATGTGCTTAACAAAATGCATTCACTTCATGCAGTTGGCAGACTTAGTTGTTGCATCAAAAATAGTTAATGGCAAGTATCAGCATTTTTATATTTCTTTCCTTGTGCAAGTATTTAATAACAGGGAAATAGCGAACAACAGCTGCGTAAAAGGAAAGAGCAGTATAAATGAATGCTCATCCTGCATCACAGGGAATGATATAAGCCTAAGATTCAGACTAGGAACTTCCCCCAGATTGCAACCAGATGCTTTGCAAACAGTCCGTTTGCCACACATAAAATGGGTTAGGAGAAACCTGAGGAGCATCATTCTTCAGAGGTAACTTGTGCATGTCATATAAGGAAATCACAAGTCTACCTGTGACAAAGACCAAGAAGACCTCCAAAATTGAGGCATCTAAGTGAAACAGGGAAACCAAAAAGATCCCACCAGGATAAACACAAGCAGAAGGCCTGCATGCAGGAGAGCGTGCGGAGAGGGACTCCAGCTCAACCAGAAACAAACTGCCCTTGACATCTGTGGAAGCCAAAGGCTTTTGCCCTGCTGGGAAGGTCTGACTTGGATTGCCTTTGCCTTTGATGGCAACATTAAGTCTCATTTCAGAAGAATTGTGGATAAAGAGGGTTCTTTTCTTTTTTTTTTCTTTTTTTTTTTTCTCTCTAGGCTTCCTTGATCTGATCATGACGCAAAAAAACTAATTACAGCAATTAATACAGAATTAGAATAGTTTCATGCTAACTCTATGAGTAGCTTTCTAGCAGCAGATTGCCTAGAGATACAGGGTTTGAAGCAAACTCTAAAGCTCTTATTTTCCTGATTACAGCTGTTGAAAAACTAACATGTTGGTCCTCAGAATGAAGAGGGAAAGCTGACTATGAAGCCCTCGTGAGTATGTTATTCTGCAAAGTGCAGCAGTACATTAATATAGACAGAGGCTTACAAAGGAACTAAGAAATATGCTCAGAAGTCAAATTCCATTTCATTCTCAGGCTCTTCATTACTTTTCTGTGCTGGAAAATTATGCCTACCTGGTTATTTCCCTTTAATGTCACCAGAGAGATAGATGAATCAAAATGGGAAAACAAAACAGGGAGATGTAAAGGAAAGGAGTCAGCCAAAAAATGATCTTCAGTGACTTTAAACAATGTTAGGCAAAAATTAGTGCATAGAATGTAGCACATGGTAACAATATGACCTCAGATGACTTGCTCTCTTTTTACACTTTAACATCTATGTCTGTATAGGAATTAGCATGTATACTCTGGACACACACTGCTCATGCTTATTTTTGTATAGTTAAAAAAAAAAAAAGCAGCAAGAGAATGTATAAACACTTGCCAGCATATTGTTTGCTGGCGATAGCAAACAAACCAAATACCGAACTGTCATGCTTCATCCAGCAAGCATAGCTGCTAGCCAAATGCAGGCTTACAATTGTTTGGATGAAAAAGAGACCACCATCCATTCACCTCTGTAGTAAGGATTTGATGAACTGTGCTGCAGCAAGCTAGGAATCAATCTTTTGGAAAGAACTGATATGAACACTTACTGCAAGATATGGCAAAGTGTACGAACTTCTTTCATACACAGTTTCCAAGAGAAAATAACTACAAACATCACAGATTGCATGGTTCTTACTGACAGGGAACAAAAAACATCCCAAACAGCTTCATCTGTAGAAACCATATGTGACCCCTGAAAGACATCGGCTTCACTTCTCCATTCACATTGCTTTAAGAGACTGAAAAGACTATAACTGGACTTACTTCCCTGGCAGCCTGACCTCCTCCTCTGCACCCTCAGCACAGGGGCATCTCCTCCTATGCCCACTCCCCAGCATCTGGATGAAGAAGAGCAGGTTGGTGTGGGTCGTGATTCCCAGCTGGGGAGTGTCTCCCAGGCCATCCGGAAATCTGGGATGGGAATCCTCCTCTCCTGCACCTAAAGAAGTGCAGGAAATTGAGTGGATTTGCACCCTCTTCCTCCAGTTAGTGTAGTTTTAAAATACTATGCCAATGTAACACCTTTTCCATGGAAGTACATGGAAAGCATTAAGTTCTTTACTGTAGGCAATAGGTTTTGGAGGCACAGTGTTCAGAGAAAAATAGGGAGAAGGAGAAGCCATAGCTGCAATACTCTGTCCCCTGCTGTGGCAATGTAAATTTTGGAAGGGAAAGTTAATCTGGACCATGAGCTATATTGAACTATTGCAGTACACCAGCAAGCTTGGATTCAGCATGAAATTCCAATACGTGTTCAAAGCACTCTACACGTATAGTTTGTAAGAAAATCCTCAAGGTAATGTGAAAAACCCTGTAGCTTACAGTAACATAACCTGTCAAAGAAACAGATGTGTCCACCAAAAAAAGAATTCTAAGTGTGCAGCCATAAATTGTACAATACTAAGAAGCTCTCTTAAACAAATAACCATTAATGGAACAAACCTGTTAAAATAATTCCTTTTCCATGCACAAAGGTTATGGATTTAATAGATTTTTACTGTATTAGCACAGAAATGCACTTTCACTTTCTGTAGCTAATCTTGAAGGAACACACATTAACATGCTGTATTTTTCTGCTGTATTAATGAACATTACAACTAAGACAGTATTATACTCATTATGAACCTAATAACTAACACATGATCACAAAGTATTACTATGTTAACATTTTCCTGCAGAGATGTGAAATGAATAGTACCTCTGTTTGGATGATTATTAAAAAGAATCTTGCTTACTAAGAAAAGGGAACCTTGTACAATCTTTTTGTTTCACATTGCTTAAAACAGACCTGACATCCAGTATCCATAGTGTTAGGCAGATCAGCATGTGAATTAGCTGCAGAATCAGGGACTGAGTATTAAGATTAGAAGATTATGAACATATTTTCCATTTAAAAAAAAAAAAAATCTCAAACAAAACTCCCGGGGTCCATTAAATGGTCCAAGGATTGAATTTGGTTCCATAGATTCATTATGAATACTAACGGAGTCAATGAGTGTTTGCTGGGTTTGAAGAACCAGATATACATGCTTTCTGGTAATATAAATGTTGAAACACTGAAAGGAAGTTGAGAGATTAACTGGCCAACACGTGTTCTCAGAGGCCACATTTATGCACATTTATGCACAATCAATACTTTGGGGACTAGATCAATATGACCATGGTTGCCTAGAGCTTGCTCTGTACTTTATCTGATAAGCTTGGACAGACCCAACTTGAGCCTACATCCCTGCTCTCTCCATAACACAAACAGAGTAATATCTTCAGGTGGGCTGACCTGACGACCAGGCAGCCACATCTTCATTAGTCAGATGAAATGCTTTGCAATCCCCATGCTCCACTTAAATGTCCCACTTTGCATGTCCCAAGTCCTCATGGCACTTGTAAACCACCCCTATCTTAAATAGCTGTTGTCAGCTCCTTCCTACTTCTGGTATCTCCTTGTCATCAATATCTTTTCTTTTTGCTCCCCAACTCTTTTTCTATGAGCATGCAGAACCATATCTGCAGACTCTAAATAGCATCAATGGCTGTTGGTGACCTTGTGTTGACAGCAACATTCACAGTTTTGCTCTTTTTCCCACCTGGCAGCAGGAATCAGAGGAAATACTTTTTCCTCACCCTAAATGTTTATCTTTACTGGCTCCATTATCATCTTGCAACAAGAGAACGCACACAGCTCCTGCTGCACCTTCATGACTTTTCTGCTTACAAACCAGTGCTGGTGCTACTCCTTTGGCCTACTTTTTATACATGTTACATCCTTCCCCTTTATACTCTCCAAGTCAGTGGATTTCAGAGTCAGTAAGCCTCCACTCAATTGCTTTCCAGCCAGCTTTAAAGAAGCAAGCAACAAAGGAAGAGAAAAACAGAAACAGGGTAATGGATGCAAAATTACTTTCTTTCAAAGTGTCCACAAATGCCTTCTCATATTTGGATGTCTTAGTCATGTTTCCCAAGCCTAAATCATTGAAAGTCCTGTTCAGAAAAATGTCAGGATTGCAGAGATGGAAGAGTACTTGTGCAACATCTCTGGGAATTATTAGACTCATACAAGAATTAACATCAGGGCAGTGCAGGGAATACCATAATATCTTACCTCAGGCCCACACACAGCAGACATCTCATGCAGATGACATCATACTGATGATCAAAGAAAGATCACAGCAGTTATCTATAGCTACCTGTTAATACCGCAACAGGCATGCTAAGGCATGGTTTTATAGGCATTTCTAGGCAGTGCCACAGCTGGTATTTTTATGAGTGGCAGCAGCTCTAGGTTGGTCAGGTTGAATTGGAAGCCAAACTGAATTAGGTCCCAGAACTTTAGAAACTACGATATTTTCTTGGTGGCATAAGATGTACTGTATGATACAGGATTGTCATCAATGCACAGAAGCCTGTTTCTTCGACATTACTATTGCTAGCATATGATGACGTCTCAGGTAATCCTGAAGAGTATTCCTGTATCTGTTACACCAGGAGAAGTTTGTCAGCCAGAGTTGTTCACAGATTGAAGGTCTTTTCTCTTTCCAGCTTACCTTTTTTCCAAGTGTTTCTTATTGTCACTATAAGCTGAGTGATGCTACCGAGTAAAAAGAGCTAACAGAAGATATTCACTGAAGAAAATACAATCTTTGTGGTAATATGCAAGCCACTCAGCTTCGCCTGGCATCTCTGCCCTAATCATACAGCCTGCCCAATTTCTGAGTAGGCACCATCCAAATAAACAGCGAGTAGTATAAGGAGCCAACAAAGAGCTTCCAGTGTTGAGCACTGAAATCCCAGCTGGGGATGGCCAAATGGCTGTCTGCTTTCAGGCTATACATGGAATGTGTAACTGCTGATCTACAGCAGGTCACAACTGGAGTCAGCTCAAAAAAGTTTAAAAGGTTCCACAACTGTGTCAGTTGTACTTGCCTGGTAGAAGGAAGAGGGAGAAAGGAGATGGGAGGAGGGGAGGGAGGTCATTGCTCCTACTTTGCTTTTCTTTTGAACCTGCTCACAAAGCACAGTAGGAACACACCTGCTCCAACTGTATTCTGATGTTCAGCAGCACAAGGGCAGAAGGGCTGAAGGACAAGGACAGGAGATCAGCACAGATCAGCACAGTCTTCTCCTGCACAATTTACCCAACAAACATTCAAGTATGGTGATAGGACTATGTAGACATTGGTCTCATCTCTCACAGCTGGTTTTAATATGGCCTGCTCCCACCCCACTGACACTTCCATTAACATTTGAAAATAGGAAAGGGCAACTACAGACTGCCTTGGCTGCAGTTACTTACCCCATAGCTCAGTAGTTCATTCATTGAGATAGCTACATTTTTGAACTGCCACTTTTTCTTTTTTTTTTAATTTTATGCTTAATTCTGATATTTTACTTCCCTTAAAACAAGTCACCACTGGCTTTTTTCAAGACATGGAGAATAAGGAATTCTAGAAAGCTTTTTCTCTGCTACTTAATTTCTATACATTTCTGTCCTACAACCTCACCAACACACTGCTATCCACTGTGCCCACGCTGTAAAATAAATAAATCTGAAATAAACCCCACCTTCAAAATTTGGATCTTTCCCTTCAACTGTAGAATAATGTTTCTGAAGTATCTTTCCTGAGTAATACAGGTACTTTAAATACCATAGGGGTATATTGACATGACATGAGTCAGTTGGTGCAGCTGCAATGTCTTCAGTCTTTGCTGAGGGTCTGAAGCCAACAACACCAACATCTGCCAGAGCTGGATTGCTGATCCACTTGTAGTCCCACCCATATTATCATCATCCATATCACTATATCTCACTACTCATATCAGAATGTAGTTCCACAATATTATCCTTGAAAAGAGAAGACAAGAAAGAACAGGTGAGTTAATTTAACTGCAGAAAAAACTCAGACTTAATAATCAACCAAGCTATCTGGAAGGCAAAAAGGAAATAACTAACAGCCAGCATAGATTTATTAAGAATAAATCATGTCAGGCCAGTCTAATTTCCTTCTGTGAAAGGGAAACAGTGCATGTGGATAGGGAAAAGTAGTCAGTATTCTGTGTATTGACTTTAATAAGGGTTTGACAAGCTTTAATAGGGCTTCCTTATAAGCAAACTAAGCACAGACACCCAGGGAAATTACTGCTGAGTGGTTACAAAACTGTTCAAAAAAACCTCACTCAGGAGAGTCATAATCAATGCTGCTTTATTCCCATAGTGAAGGAATGGAACCTCACAGGGAGCTGTTGTGAACCCAGTATGATTTCATACTTCCAGTAATGTTTTGGACCCTGAATATTTTTGTGACTTGCCAATCACACCTACCTTAGAGCAGGTTAAAAAAGAACACTGGTATTCATAGACTTGCTTAGAAACTGGAGAAATTTCATGAAAGAAATCAAGATGAAGACACATGAGAAAACAAACATCTGCACCTGAAAGAGGGGGAGAAGAGACAGTTGACAGCAGCTTTTCAGAAAAGGGTACACAGGTTGTAGCACAACAAGGTAAACAACACAAGGTAAACATAAGTAAAAAATTCTGTGCTGTTGTGAAAAAACTCAAGAAATATACTGTTGTGTATAAATGGAACAAGTTTCTACATATCAGTGCAAGGGGCTTGATGCACTTTTTCTGCTCTACTGATGCCTGGTAAGACTGCAGCTAGAGGTCAGCTCTGGTACCAGTGAGACAGAAGAATGCAGAGCATTCTTCAAGAAAGGTGTGGGTAATGCAAAAGTCCCTGGGACAACAATAACAACAACTCGAGATTTGAAAACTTATTCTATTGAGAGAGACTGAAAGAACTAGGAACATTTATTTATGAAAGAAAATAAGCAAATGCAAGCCAGAAAAAGAATCTTCAGGCATATGAAGGGCTACTGTAAAGAGCAATAACGTATACAAGATATAAAATAATAGGACTAAAATGCAACAAGGGAGCCTCAATATTAAGAAAAACTCTGTAATGGTAAACATGACTGAAATAAAAGGCTAGGGAGACTGTGGAGTCTCCAGCATTGCAGGTCTTTAAGAAGAGGTTAGACAAATGTCTGTCAAGAATTGTATATTGGCAGACTTCTTGATGGTCCAATCTACCCCACTTCCTATTTCTGTATTTCAAAATGAGTTATCTCTACACTCAAACAAGCTCTTGCAAGTGCCACTGTTTGGGAAACAGTGCTGCAAAGGCACAGATGTGACTCGGGAAGCAGTCACACTATTACAGGCCATGAAGGTATGGACCCCTGGACGGGGTGCGATGGACAAAAACAGCTTAGCTCTGCTTCATCCCTGGTGCCTGAAAACCATAGGTCTGCTTCTCAAACGCAGAAAAGCTGTTCAGGAAAACCAAGGCCTGAGAAGGTGCAAATGTTCCACACAGACCATCCTGTGACTTATTCTGGGTTTCCAGATCCCACGTCAACGAGATTTGTGTTGTTAAATAGGTTCAATACATGTGAAATTCTACGCAAAACATCAAGCACTAAGACATGAAACATTTTCTGGGCCATGCACTTGCACAGTACATGAAATATCACAGATTTATCCACTTCATATTGAAATATACTGTACTACTAAGAGTGGGCACTTTAATCATAGAAACTAACAAACAAACAAACAAACAAACAAACAACCCACACACACATTTGGTGTATAATTCCATCGCTAGGCATGCCAATTTTCTGAACCACAATCCCCCAGACTAGCTGTAATACATGTGTGTGGAATTCAGCTCAGTTCTGTTTATGTTGAATGGTGCTTCACTGTGCAAGTTGTCCCATTACAGATCCCTTTGCATTTGCAGAACAAGATAATGAGATTATTTTCAGGTCTGGTACAGTAATTCTTGACATTAATAGATTTTTTTTTCCTAGAAGTGTATAAACTGTGGAAGAGATTGCCATAAGAAAACTATTTTTCATGGCAGCAAACCCTCAGCAAGCTAACACTGTAGCCATTAACTGTCACTGTAATTCTACAAGTAAAAGAAAATATTAAAAAATCCAGAGTGGAAGCTTTGATTTAAAGATCCACCTCATTGACTATCTAATTCATTCCTAATGACTTAATCATTGGTGAAGAGTAAGTGCAATTCAGAAGGTCAGAATTCTAATATTAGTCACTAGATTTTATAACCAAAGTGATGCTTTACTAGCAGTTTCTGTTCTTTATTGTCAAAAAGAAAGCAGAAAACATGACCTGTTTTAAACATGGGGATAGAGAGTATTTGTACAAACCAGTCTCTCATAATTCAGTTTTTGGCTGTGAATTAGCCCTAAATGAAAATATTTTTATGTTCCTGTCCTAAGAATACATAAACAGAAACAAAACCGAGCCATAGACAGATTAATTGCTGTGTTGTCTTCCTCATGGAAAATAAGGTCTGGATAGCCTACCGCATTATTTGTGCTAAATAATCAATATTTTATGGTATTTTAACCTTACAACTACATCTAAATACTCTTTTTTGAGAAATTCTAGTGCAATACTGTGAGTATAACTCATAGTCATATTCAGCTGAATTAAATATTGCCTGAAATACACCATGCATGGGAAGTAATATTTCATACGCATCTATTTCTCTTATTCATTACCTAATCTTTCAACCCCCAAATCCCTCTGGAGCTTCTAGTGGTCTCTGTCATAGAAAGGGCACAAATCTGTACATTTGCCTTATCAAAGACCACTGAGAAAAGGCAGCATTAAGTTTGTCATTTTTAGGCTGAATGCCTTAATAACCAGTTGAATACCTACATATGCCAGAATGGTTGCTAAAAGGTTAACGAAAATAATTAATAAGTTGCCATTGACTTGCACTGTGAATGACGCAATGTCCTGCATTAATATACAACCCATTTCTCTCCCTTCATGCCACCATACAGGGACTTCGTTAATACCAACTCCGGCTGCACTGCAAGTTTCCTTTGAATTCACTAAGAGATCTGGTGAGGGAGTAATGCAATGCAACATAGCAGAATGTATCCACATTTTAGTAATTTTAGAAGAAATGTTGATCAAACTTAAACCATTTTTTTTAATATTAGTTTAATCAAAGTGTGCAAGTGTCTCTTCACAGCTATTTAGAGTCAGATTTGCCAAGTGTGTACCTTTAAATGGATGTCCACCACATATGTATTTTTGAACATATACTGATGAATGACAGAATAAAAACTGTACAAATTAAAGACAACAGCAAAGTTCTACTGGAAGACCCAATTATTTTTTCTACCAATATATTTCCCTTGAAATTACTAATGCAAAGAGCCCCTTAATGCTATCTAAAGATCCTAGTTTAGAAAAGGTTTCATGCACAATCCTTGCTATAAACAGGTGACCAAGTTTCATTAAAGTTATCAGGATGTAACAACCCACTCAAGTCAATCATCTGCCAAGTGTTTTTCTCACTCATGCTGGCTTGATGAATCAGCTTTCAGCACCAACAGTCTGAGTCCAGGTCGATCTCTTTGAAACCTGGTAAAAGCTCTACCACCCTGAAAGGAATAAAAAGCATCACCTTATGTCATCCTTTGCATCTGATGAAGTTAACTTTAGTATACATTAGACTTTTTTTTTTCTCTAAACATATTGCTTATTTTTGCACTATGTTCAACTGAAGAATAACATTGTCTTTTAAAGCAGCATCATTTTGCAAATGTCACTGTAATTTTCTCCAAAGTATCATCCATTAGTTATAAGAGGTGCAAATGAAAAGGATTTTAAAATTGGTATGGGGGTAGAGAAATAAGGAATAGTGCACTAATAGTCTAGGTGGTGGTTGGATTTTTGGCAACCTTCCAAGAGAAGGAAAGACAAAAAAGGTGATCACCTGAACTTTTTGTACATTTTTATACATGAATCACAGAATGGTTGGGTTTGGAAGGGACCTCTGAAGATAATCCAGTCCAACCCACCTGCTAAAGCAGGTTCACCGAGAGTAGATCACACAGGAATGTGTCCAAGTGCGTTTTGAATGTCTCAAGAGAAGGAGACTCCACAACCTCTCTGGGCAGCCTGTTCAGTGCTCTGGCACCATCAAAGTAATGAAGTTTCCCCTCACATCCAGATGGAACCTCCTATCTATCAGGAGGTACAAAAGCATTTCTGATGCAGGAATTGCAAACAAGGACCCATTGCAGTGCATACACATGCATACATATATATAGATGTATAAAATTCACATCTATGTGTACTTAAATGAAAAAGGAAAATGAGACAGCTTGGCAGTTCAGACTTTGTGTATTTCATCACCTCCAGTGGTGTTTTACAGTGCTGGGACTAGTCACTGACCAAAGAGAAGTCACTTCCGATCTGTAAGACCTAACATGACTGAACTGTATGTGCAAACCAGAGCTTGATTAGGAAACTCAGAACAGTTTTCATGTAAAAAATGGACAGCATTTTTTTACCCACTTTCATCAGTCAATTCATGGGTGAAAAGAATTTTGACCAGCATTAGTCACATTTACAGGCATCGCCATTGCCACCTATTCAGAATAAGTTAAAAATGTTTTAGATGTTCTTTATGAATATACAGTCTTTAAATTCTCATTGTAAATACACTGATTTAAATTTTTAAAGTGATTTTTCTTATGTTGACATCTGAATTGCTGCTATTCACTCATTCTTCTCTGTTTTCATTTCCTCTGCCTCTTCCTCCCATTCTGCCCCTTGACCAAAAAAATTGTGAAAAATTATAAAGCAATGGGAAAAAAAATATCACCAAACAGCAAATAACCTCAGGTAAGAGACGTTCTCTTTCATCTTACTGCTGCAATGATTCAAACTATTGACTTCCTGAGTTAGATCTCAGGAAGCTTTTACAGGACAGAAAAAAACATGTCCCATCTTACTCTACTTTAGGTTCCAATACTCACAAAATGTAAGACACCTATCCAGTACTTTCTCATATCCTGCGTTCTTCTAAACATCAGTATGGGTTTGGCCCAAGTTTAATGTCACCATGTAAATAACTCCACTGCTATAGAGGAGAAAGAAAATACATATACTTTTTAAGAGAGAGTATACAGGCTATGTTTTCTTTTAATTGTTTTGAGAAATAAGGTGATAATAAGAAGGTGTCAGGACCCTTTAGTGTATCAAAAAATATTTTGGTAATCTGTGGAGATCTTGCTGTCTTCCATATATTTTAAACACTCTAGCATGAAGTACAATAGTTGACAGTTAAGCAAGTTTATACAGTCTATAAAGTATGACGTGTGAGTATAAAAAATTCCAAAGACTTTGGATTCACGTCTCACTTTTTAGCCACTGCCTGAAGAGCATTTCTCCTTTAACTATGGGATTCTTTCATCTTTCACAAAAGCGACTTCCAAATTTTATGGTACAGTTCATTTGAACTGAATAGCCATAATTTTACATATTCCTAGTTTTCAAGTATGTAAAATCAGGTATGCAAGTTTGCTCAAAGATGTTTAAGCACAGGTTTCTTTCATATTTGAACATCTTCTCGCCCCTCCTTAACATGTAGAAACAAGTGAATGCACCTTTTTATAACAGGTGGTATATACACAGTGATATATGATATATACTACGCACCTTCTTATTTAACTAGAACTTAGGCACAGAGAGTCAAGTCTGAAAAACTATTCTCTTCTGATAATTATGCGGTACATAAGATTTCATTGCTGCTTTTTATTTAGATAGTTGGATTTTGTTTGCAGGTTTGAGGAGTTTGATGGCAGAATTTACTGAGAGGGGATTGCTTTGCCTCTTATCTTGCTTTGTCAATGAAACGTTTCAGCTTTTACAAGCAACCTGAGGATGCTGAAACTCTAATAACTGACTTCAGAAGTAACATATCTGCATTTGAGTGAAAGACAATGTAAGAAGTAATCTACTTTTAATCATCATAACAAATATCAAATATAGCAAGAAAATCAGGGTTCAACCTGTTTAGGATCTTGAAGTTTCTTTTCCTTTTCATAGCTCTAAACATGAAAATAACTTAATGAAAAACTCTTTGTTGTCTATGTCTAATATACTTGGGATTAATTCCCCTTTGGAAATGTATGTCTCTCTCCATCAGCTACATATGAAACTTAGACATCTAACTTTTAGATCACTAAAGATAACTAAGACAAATACTGCAAGATAGAGGCAGGAAAAAAGTGTGGGTCAGGGGATGACAGTAAAAAGTCTCTCTATATTTGAAGCCTGGTAGGAACAAGTCTCTTCAGGGAGTGTTTGGTTAGAAGACTGGCAGACAGATGCAATTTATCTTGAGACATCGTATTACTATCCTAGGATGCCATATGATAAAGCCAGGGTTCACAGAACGGTAACACAATGCATTCTCTTTCTTCTTGAAGCTGTTTGTCATTTTCCATGCTGTTTCAGATAGAATTATTCTTCCAAAAAAATTACATTCCAAAATACTTCTTAGCTAAAAGCATCATCAAGTCTTTTTCACAACTTGTTAATGGAAAGAAAACCGGTTTGAAACTGTGTTCTAGGTACTGTAATGGATGCTTACTGCTGCATTCACTGAATCCGTCAGTGGCACTTCACAGACATCTAGCAAGCCTATTTGCTTCATAAATCATTGAAACGCGTGAAGACCTTTTGCATAACCCAGAAATATTCTTTAAGTGTTTAACATCAATAATAATGAAAACTGGCACCACAACAACTTAAGCAATGTAAAATATGGCATCGTAGGATTCAGCTTGACTTTCATTGAAGGATTTCTAAAAATAAGAGTACATCATCAACAGTGACAGCTTGCTTAGTGACTCAACACAGTGGGAAACCTATTGCTCTAGAGGACTATGTTCTGCCTCATTATTTAATACAGACATCACAACCATGCTGTTCTGTTTTCAGTTCTTAAATGCATGATGCAAAGGAACGCACACCTCAGTACTTCTGCCTTGAAGAGTGAGAATAATTCAGAGTTGTTAGATCTGCACTACTGATAGCATACTATCAGCATATTAGTGCCAAGTTACATTATTTATTATGAGAGTTAGAGACATTTGATAGTCTTTCTAAAACATCAGCTGCTGGAATCAAGAGATTGTATAAGAACATCTGCTTCCATTTTCTAAGTGTGTACACTTCTAGCACTTCGTATGTGAAGAAAAGCTCTAGTCCATGAACAAAATATACCGCAAAGGCTATGAACCCAGAGACACACAGAAATAACTACAAATATATTTTTCTAAAAAAACCCCAAACCTTTAGTCATATTTTTGAAAGCTCAAAGTTCACATTACTGCATAACTAATATTTTATATTTTAAATAAATCATCAAGGAGATTATGAACAGAAAGAACAATGAAGTGGAAGGGATGGGAAGGGGAAAGACACCAGACAACAAACTGGGTAGTGTTAGGGGTAAGAAGAGGCAGAAAAGATCTTTCAGAGGAAGAGACAGGACTGGCAGCATATGTGGAGAGATACTCGTGCAAAGAGAGTCAGGCAAAAAGAGATGATGGGCAAAAACTGAAACAATACTGAATACAGAAAATCTGATACTGGTGACTAATAGATACAGGCAAGGCAAAGATAAGCCAAGGCAGGAAAGAGTCAGGAAAGGGTCAAAGAGAGGGAAACTGGGATTATGAAAGCAGTTGACTAGGACTGTGAGAAGAACTGGGAGACAGCAAGGCACAAGATCAAGGAAACAGAACTGGGACAAGAAGCTGCAGAAGCAGAGGTCGAGGCTTAAGAAGACTAGATACAAGATACAAAGATGGGTGAATGTAAGATACTAGCCAGAAGAAGAAACAAGGTTGTGTGGACTGCCCAGAGAGGTTGTGGAGACTCCTTCTCTAGAGACATTCAAGACAGACCTGGACACATTCCTGTGCAATCTACTCTAGGTGTACCTGCTTTAGCAGGTGAGTTGGACTAGACGATCTCCAGAGGTCCCTTCCAACCTTAACCATTTTGTGATTCTGTGACTCTTTGTTTTTCCTGTGCATCCCCCAACCACAGAACCACAGACTCGTCAGGGTTGGAAAGGACCTCTGGAGTTCTTCTAGTCCAACCCTGTAAAAGCAGATTCACCCATATATAGTACTTCTTATGTGATATAAACATTATTAACATTGTAACATAAACACAAGTCCCAATGTGGATTCTTCCATTATGTTATTACATGCATTTTTTCCAGTTGTCATACTGGAAGAAGGAATCTGCCCAGTGTCATCTCCAGTCATGGTTCCATCTACACATGGCACACATCCCAAATGAAAGCTCTACCCAGCAGCTGACTAAACATACATCCTCCTGTTGATTGTAAAGGCTGCATGAAGACCACTGCCCATGGAGTACTCAAGGAGCCCTATGTCCATTAAGGTAGCCCCATACTTGTTCCAGGAATGTATTAGGATGCTCAAAAGGAAACAGCTTGCTATAGCTACTGCTTCGTTTGTCACAGAGGCTGTAAGATCTGCAGCAAATGAGGCTGTGGATTACAAAAAAAAAAGTAAGAAGTTGTCTAATGGCTGAGTCAGTAAATGACCATGTCAATACTTCGACTGCAAAATTCCTGTGGCCAGAATGGTGCTGGGGATCCCTCTCTGTTTCAAGATCTGATCCCTCTCTCCTTAAGAGTCTGGGTTTCTCTACAGAAATACTGAATGCCTCTAAGCAACCTTCTCACAGAATAGTACATTCATGAGGTACTGGAGCCTGGGGAAGGAGAAGGGACCAGAAACTAGTTCCTGACTTCACATGTAATTAGGAGAGACAAGAAAGAGAACTGTGAAAATACTTTGGTTTAGAAAGATCAGAATGCTTTCTTTTTCACTCCCACTTCTTGCTCCAAATTAGTATTTTCCATTTAAAAAGATGGCTGAGCATTTAATCCATAAATAATAGCAAAGTGAAAGCCAGTTCGTTCTGGTTAAACAGAAGGGAATTGTTGCAGTGGAAAAAAAAAGGAAAAAAAAAATGATTCTATCCAAATCAATTTTTCTCCTGTTTGCTCATTTGTTTATTTTTCCCATTCAGCCACCTAATGAAAAATATCTTATTTGCTGAGCTGTTTTTCTGAGTGCTCAAAATGGCAAACTGAAGGCAGTGGAAGACATACCTTGAACATGTAAAGTGGCAGGCAGCTCCAAGTACTAGCTCAAACTATCTGCTGCCGACCAAGCACTGGAAATTAGTAGGTACTTTTGACATCTCTTTTCTTCTGTGTCAGGGTTCTTGTCTGCAAAGTGAGAATCTCAAGATTTATGTTTTCTGTGGAAGAATAATTTCCATGTAAAGATAATTTAATTAATATTTGTACAGTATTCATACACTAGAATAAGGAGCATCACAGAAACGCTTTGTCTTGAGAAAAATGCTAAAAGAGTGCAGTGAATCAAGCATGAGCTATACACAGAGGAATGGAAAGAAAACATGATGCTGAATATCTACTCATTAGATAAGAACTGTCCATTCTGTTCACTTAGTAAGATTGCAATCCGTGGGGAACTGATATTATCATAGTGGAAACACAAATGGGAGCCATACCAAATATGCTAAGACAACCATACAGTCAGGACCATTTATTTTCCTAACTTTTGCATGCTTAACTTCAAAACCTCAGTGATATCTTTATAATATATTTTTAATTACTGTGTAGTTTAAAGAAAAAAATACTACTTGATACGTAGGACAGAGGGCAAAATACACTGTCTTTTTTCACAAGGATGTAACCGTTAGAAAAAGTCTTAGCCATAGAATTAATCCTCTACCTTACTTTTTCTGAAAGGAAGACTGAGATGTACTGAACTAAGCTATCTGTCTCAAATATCAAAAACATCCAGATACTTGAAGGAAGGTTCCATCTATTTGAAAGAAGGACAGCATCCAAAGCTTTAAGATAAAGCCAAAGCTGTGATTTTGAGTATTCTGAAAGAAAATGTTAAAAATAAACACAAAGAATGGGAAAATATGAAAAGGTGAGACTTCAACAATAAGAAGGTGTAGTGAATACAGTGCAGTTTCTTTTCTTTCTAAAACACTGCCAGTATCTCTTCACTTTAGGCTATTTTAGCAAAACTGTACTCACCCCACTGCAATTACTGTACATTGATGGTAAAGATGTTTATGCTGTGGCTAAAGCTGAATAAATAACTGGAAATTGTTATGTAGCATACACAATTGACAGCAAAAATGAGGAAAGAGTGATATATGGGACCTCTGCTTAAAAATCTAGTAACACAGAATCTGGCAAACTCTTCAGGGTGTAACCTACATTCCTGTAAGGTAACCATAGAAAGTTTCCAAATTTTAATTGCTCAATATTTACTACTCTGCTAGTTATTTCCATGGGACACATGTAAATTAGCAGCATTTAAAAGCTTCCTCCAAGCTTCTTGCAGCATCCTAGTAAGGACTTTGAATAATGGGATCTTCACAAGGGGGTAAAAATGAAAAGAAACTTCCAGAAAATATTTTATGTGCAACCAACTCCAAAAGCTTCAGAGCTGAGTAAACTGCACTGCTCAGTGGTCCCACTTCATGCAATATTATATTTTGCCTGAACAACAGTGTCCCACATTACGCATAGTGCAAAAATGAGGAGAGATACAAACACAAGCGCTGCCAGAATTATTCACGTTGTTTGTCTCATAGTGCCTCTACCCATTTTCACACCCTTGCCTGTCAGTTTCCCTACTTTGTTCTAGACTTTTCGGTCTCCTCTTGGTCATCTATCCCTAGTGTATCATCTTTCCAATCCTACCCATCCTTTTCTCTCTCTATTTTGTCAGTTATTTGAAAAGAGGGCAGTAACTGCACTTTGTATTTCAGAGGCCTCCAGAAAAATAGTAAAGCATTTGTAAATAACTCTTGTGCTACCAGATACTACATGCAATTACTGGGCCCAGGTGGGTGCCATCCTCCCAAGTCTCTATGACAGGCAGTAAAGTGATACTTCACCAAAGACAGTCTGTGGAAGGTGGCAGCATGCTGGTTCAGAGCATTAGGAGGACACAGACAGACAGCTCTACTGATGCTGCATAGAGGACAGGTCTCCTCCCTGGCTCCTGCTGAGCCTCCTTGAACCATAAACATCATGGCCTTCAAAACCTATGAGTAGTACGTGGGATGTTTTTTGCGTGACAAAGGTGTAACTCTGCTCCAGTCCTACTTCAGATAACCAGCAGAAACTGTAAAATGAAGCCAGATCAAAACCAAAGAAGTTCGTTTATGGCGGTTTCATTTCACATTTAACATTTATTTCATTGCTTTTCTTGTTTGCCCAGAAAAAGAACAGGATGCATGTTAAACCACAAGAACATTTGACCACAGAATAAAATAAGTTATACTTAGCTAATGCCAGACTAATGATGAACAAGAGCAAAATATTTGTGATTGGCTGATAAAAATAAGATTGCATTGATGTTAATGTTGCATTAACCTTATAAAATAGCTGATTTGGGAAGTTAGGGTTTTTGAGTGATGAGTGCTTACTTGCTGGACTTACTATCCTGTTTAATTTTTTCAAATTAAGGTCCCTAAACAAAGGATCTTAAGTAAAAGATCCTCTCAGGGACAAAAGGACAAAAGAATAACTTAGGAGTAAGAAACACTGGTTGAAGTAAACAGACACACTTTTAGTGCAGAGAGCAGTTGCCAGCAGAGTATTACTGAGGTACATATTCTTAATGGACATGGAACAGGAAGGAAGAAGTAAGGTGACAATGTCTGATGATGATACTAAGTTGGTAAGAGAGCTGACTGCAGAATTCCAAAAATGAACAACTGGGTATTGAAATGGTACATGAAATTCAACGAAGAGAAACAGAAATGTAATGGAAAAATATAATTTTATAAGTAACAATTATTGCCAAGGAGGAACAAGATCTTAGGACTCTAAGGTCTATGAAAACATCATTTTAATGGCCACTAATAGCCAGAAAATAAATTGAATATCTGGACGTACTAGGAAAGGAATAGAGAACAAAAGGAGAAAACACAACTCTACTATGTTATAAATCTAAGAGTTTAAATCTTGATTACTGTGCCCAGTTCTGACCTTCCTCTGTTTCAAAAAGAATATAGAACAAACAAACTATCAAAGAAGCAGAACAACAATAACTGCAGGCTTGGAATGGCTTCCATGGGAGGTGTGCTAAGCAGGTTAGGAAAATTCAGGAAAGAGACAACTGAAAAAGGTGTTGCATAGGTCTTTAGTATTCTAAACTGTCGCAAGTAGTAGCAGAGCAACAAGGAAATTTGGATCTATCACCATACCCATAATATAGAAAAGATTATCCATGCAAGTTCTACAGTTCCTTCACATTGGAGGTAGTTCACAGATGCCAATGAAAAGAATATCCAGCAGGAAGCAGAGGACTGTAACCCTTCACGCTCTTAATTACTGCATCTGGTGAAAAAACAACAATAACTTAAAGGGGACTTTTGCAGTTAACAAGAAGTGAAAACTAAACAATTCTGCTTTATTTCAAATTCCAAGAGTGTGAGTCTTCCCTCAAGATACATCTACAGGAATACATGTATGTATTCTTTCACACACACACACACACACACATATAGATATATATAAAAGAATATCAACACACATAAGTGTTCAACATTTAGGTGTTCTTCTAGTACCTTAACTGAAATATTTACTTTACTTCCCTAAAAAAAAAAACAACTATTGCTTTGCTTGGGGTTAAAAAAGGTTAGATATTAGACACATAAACTGATGTTACCTTATTTGTGAAATTACTCATTCTAGATGTAAAAGAATTTATTCTGCTCTATGCAAAATCTGTTGTTCAGTGTTTTTCTCTACTCTACTCTACTCTACTCTACTCTACTCTACTCTACTCTACTCTACTCTACTCTACTCTACTCTACCCTACCCTACCCTACCCTACCCTACCCTACTCTACTCTGCACTATGTTACGCTATGTCACACTGTGCTACTCTCTACTTTTCTCAGTGTTTTATACCTCTCTTCAACACTGGTGAGGCCACATATGGAGTACTGTGTCCAGTTCTGGGCTCCCCAGTATAAGAGAGACATGGACATGCTGGAGAGAGTCTAGGGAAGGGCCAGCAAAATGGTGAAGGAATTTGAGCATCTCTCCTATGAGGAAAGGCTGAGAGAGCTGGGACTGATCATCCTAAAGAACAAAAATACCTCAAGGCAGTGTGTAAAGAGGGCACAGCCAGGCTCTTTTCAGTGGTGCCCAGTGACAGGACCAGAGGCAGCAGGCACAAACGGAAACACAGGAGGCTCTGTCTGAACAACAGGAGACAGCTTTTCAGTGCCTGACCAAGTACTGGCACAGGTTGCCCGGGCAGGCTGTGGAGCCTCCATCCTCAGAAATATTTAAAAGCTGTCCAGACCCAGTTCTGGGCAGCCTGCTCTAGGTGGCCCTGCTTGAGCAGGGGTGTTGGACAAGGCAACTTCCAGAGGTCGCATCCAAACTCAGTTCTGTGATTCTGTTTTTGTTACTGTCTTGTTTACAGCCAAACAAAGACTAACAAAAGACTGAAAGTGTGTGTATATGTATGCATGTACACACACATAAGTTTATTGTGACAGTGCAAAATGTTTTTCCTTCCCAAATTAAAAATAAGAAGGATATTGATCCAACAGATTGTTAATTTTCAAGACAGCTGCCTGTAACTGAGTACCTATTTAATGATTAGTCTCATGCCAATCTGAGCAATAGTAAGTGCTATATCAGCCTAAGATCATAAAGACAGAGGTTTGTGTAAATTCTTTCTTTCCTAATAATTATCTGAGAAATTACCTTTCAAGCCAACATAATGAATTATTGATATTGATTTTTATAATCTTTTCCTTAATATTTAGTCCCCTGTTATGAATTAATCTGAATTATTAATTGAGGCATTAAAATACATATACATGTTATAGGAAACCAGCTGAAGGACTAGGTTTTTGGATGCAAACTCAGAAAGCAGTCTTAGCAGGAGCTGGTACTGAAAGTGTCCTGGAAGAATTACTCTGTGGAACAGAAATGGCAAACTAATTCATCTGTTCACAAAACATTTTCTTTCCTGCCTCAGCATGAAATAAATGTATTCAATAACAGATCTAAAATATTTTGCTCAAATATTCTTGGGAAGGAGGGAACAGTGTCTTTGGGCTACAGCAGTGGAATAGACCAAAGAACATGACCTGTGATGAGCAGTATCCAGAAACATTTTTCCTGGGGTGTTTGAAATTTGTTCCAATGCAGCAAAAGATCTATTCGAAATCTGCCTAAATTCTGTTCAGGGGCTTATGTTGCATGCAGATCTTTTAAGAGCTCTTTATACACAGCAAATCTTATGGCTACTGGTTACTTGTGTTGCTGCAAAAATCAACATTCCTCTCAGTATTTTCTGTCAGTTTGAGGGGCTGAACTTGGGATACTGTCTGTAGCTGACCAATGTGGGCATGGGCAGAGTATTGAACATTAAGACGGTTTGTTAATCTAGATCAAGAAAAGCCATAAATAGTATAACAATAGCACAACACTGTACACATTCTCAGTTTAATTTCCTTTAAGCCTACATACTTTGGTATAACAAGTCTAATAGCTATTAAAAGAGAACAGAAAATGCTCCAAACATGGGAAAGCATTTGTAGGAAAGTCATTATTGTTACCATTACTTTTGCTGAAACTCTACTGGGACCACAGTCTTTTTATTTTTTTATTAGCTCTCTACAAATAGGATGTGAATTCCAGTATATGCACTAATCAATACTTTCTCCTTTAGTACCACGAGAAAATAAGTGATTCAGATGATATCTCCTTAAATGTCTTAAGAGAATGCCTATGGCATCTCATATGCCTTAAATGCTAATCTGAAAAAAAAATCCAACCAACCAACAACAACAAAAAGCTAAGTACATCCTCCCTCTCTGTCGTGAAACATCACATGGTTTCACAGCACAGCCGGCTACTTTCCATTTAAAAGCATCATGAAATAAGCTTATTAACACTTAAGGTAAGCTTTAAAGCTACCATAAATCTCAGTAATCCACCTTCTTAAAAATCCGCAAAACATTTTCAGTAGTCAAACAATAACAAAGACCGTTGTTTTATCCTGTGTGTTAGAGGCCTGATACAAAGCTATTCATTAACTTCAGGGGGACTTAGATCAACTTTTTTCACTCATTAAATGGTCCAGGCTTTATTTTATTAAGCCTGGAACAAAGATTTGTCCTCTGTTCAGAAGAGAAAAATACCTTATTGATTTATAGCATGATACTGTACAACTACATTGTCTCTGCCTATTTAGGTGGTTGCATTTATATGATAGTTGACAAAATGTTTCCAAAATAGTCTGGCCACAATTAAACACTGAAACAAATTGACTAGATTTCCAAAACCTGTTTTTCAACTGGAGTTCCCAAGTACTGTAGCTTCAATCTTCTGCCAAAGAAAGACTGTTCCGGTTGGCAGAATGGCTTTTTTTTCCAATCTCTCTCCTTTTTTTATTTTTTTTTTTAAGATGGCAAGAATAAAAGCATCCTCTATTCTAGCAAAATATTGAGGTCAAGATTTGCCCTTCTCACCATTATGGCGAGAGGTTTTGCTTACTCTGTAACAGCATTTGAGGAACCACGAACAGCAGCACTGTGGAAAATGTAGTGCCAAAGGAAGAGGTGACATGGATACGGGATTGCAACTCAAAGCAGAAAGTTTGCTAAAAAAAAAAATCTCTTTCATTTGCATTCTAGTGCTTAGATAATAGCTCTGTATTACCCACATCACAGCATATTAGTTTCAGATCCCTCTCGGATGATCTCAGTTCACAGATCTGAGATGTCAGAAATGGAGTAAGACCATTCTGAATGAATCACCTTGTTGCTAAAACATCAGGGGGTGATAAGACAGCTTGGAGAGCCAGATAAGATATATTTCCAAGAAAGCAAGGCATGACAGCAAGTATCTGCAACCATCCCTGTTGAACATTAGAAATATAATTTAACAAGAGAAAATTGGCTTTCCCAGCACAGATTGAAATAAGCAGATGAACAATGACTTTACTTCCCACAAGACTTCAATTACTCAAACTTAAACAAAAACAAATTCACAAACGCAACTGGAAGAATAAGAGTCATAGTTCTAGTGCTGAATCAACTTAACAAATGTAATGGTGTAACACCAATAGAGTAGCTGTTGTTCTAATAGCTATATTAAACCTCTGAGCATAATCAAAATGACTTTGATATTTCCATAAGGCAGAGTAAACTCAGACTGAGTACTACACTTAAACCATTAACAGTATTGTTGCCTTCTTGATGATTAGTTTGTGTTTGGAGTAATTTACTATATTTTACACTAGAAAAGGAGAAATTATGCATTAGGGAAGGAACATTTCTTCTTATTTGTCCCTTTTTGGAAATGGAGAAGTTTATCTGGCCCTTAGCATACTTTTCAAATCTCGTTGTTCTCCAAGCTGGTTGAAGTTGCAAATCATCATCCCAGCACTGGGTGGGCTAAATTCTGTTCTGAAACATGTATGTATAATCCTCAACTTAGCACACTTCCAGGGCTACCCTATACACATATAAAGTGAGAATTTAGTCCTCTTCATTACTTCTTTTTGTCTCTTCATAAGGATATACATTTGTCCAACAAAGCAAAAAAAAAGAGGATACACATAAAAAAATCAATAACCATGTGTCTTTCTTGGCTGGCCCTAAGGTAAGGCCCATATGTTTTAAGCAATGCCCCTATGAAACGTAACATCTTCTAAGCGGTTTTGAAGGCTACTTATCTCTCTGTCAGCATCCCGCAAGTGAACGCCGCATGCATTATGCAAAGCATTAGCTGGGCACCTGACATGGGGGTGGTCTCAATCTGGAGTCTCATTTCCCAGACTAGCATAGGATGCAAGTGTCACAGAGGCAATGTGTTGAGCTCCTAGGAAAGCTGCAAGAAAGAGGAGACGTGTGCCCTCAGTGACGTCTGCACGCAGAGAAGAAGCTGGAACTCTGGTTAGAAGGGCGGCCTGAGACAAAGCCTAAAAAATGAAAGGATGTAAAGAGATGAATGACACAGCCTGCAAAGGATTTGGCAGGGTTCCAGCAACGATTCAGGCTGTCTCAAAGGAGAGGGAAAGGGTGAAGAGCAAGAGGGGGGAAAAAAAGCAAGAATTTCATTTATACCAACAAAAATAGGAAATTCAGCTAAAAGGCTGACAATCTGTTATCTGCTTATCACTCTGCATAGATATTTCAGTGGTATCGGGCAGTAGAGAGTGTCAAATTCTGTTCATGCTGTTACACCCACACACAGCTCAGCAGGTTAAGACTGGTGTGTTCCAGCATAATTGTGCTTCAGTCAGTCCAAGCACATATTTTTGTAAGGTACTTTTCCTCTTTACAGTTTCCTTTTCTTATTTTTATTAACAAGATCAAAAAGGGCACATACAAGAGAAGACAAAACCACAAACCTTGTAAGATTTTATCAGGTCCAAATTAAACTGTTAGTGTGTTCCCACCAGCAGACTATTCAATGGCACTTGAATGCCAAGCTCTTACCAGGGTTTTACACTCTCACAAGGTGCTGAGTTCTTCTGACGGAATTTGTCACTCACTGTTTCATACTACAACAGTAGCATCCACTGTACTTACTCGTTTTGCCAAATAACAGTTGTTCTCAGGGGCCATTAGAGGGGCACAGAGTGGCTTTTCACATGACAAACACCACTGATGGAATGCTAGCCCACATTTCACATATAACAATACAGCTCTGTTGCGGTGGCATAGTTACACACTGTGTCAAATAGCAGGCTCACATTTATGTCCACACTTTGGGTGAGTAGCCACCAAGTTCAGAAAGAAGACAATGTTCAGCAGCAAAAAATAAAGGTGTTAATAGTGCAGGTCCAAAGTGTACCTGTAAATGGGAAGTGGGAAGAGGGAGTGAGGAGGAGGAGGTACGAACTCTTTACATCTATCCTGGAATTTAAATGTCCTCACTCCTATTTTTTCTCCAGCACTTTTTCATAAAGAAAAAAAGAATAATGCATGTTCCATATAATTTTTATTTCTTCCAGAAGTTTTGAGATAAAATAAAAAAGGCAAAAAAATAATCACATCCGAGGTTATCTTGAACAGAGGAAAAAATGAATCTCTCTTTTTTCATATTGTAAATTCAGTTGCACCTGGTAAGCAATAAAGAATTAAAACCTTGTTTTATTTCAGGTGGCTAGTTGATCCTGTTCTCCTTTCAGCAACAAACAACACAGAAGAGGATGTGTCCAGGGTAAGAAAAGAGCACACATTACACACTCCCATTACAGGAAGACACTGTGCATATTTTATTTGACAAATTATGCTGTATTAAAAGGGGTAATGTCTTCTGCATGGCCAGGGATAGGTTCAGGCTGCTGATCTATGCCTTTGAGATACACTAATGACAACAGAAGCAGCTCAGTTTGCAGGAACCTCTATTAGAGGGATAGCAGTTCAAATAAAAGAGCCACCCGAATCCTTCTCAGCATCGGGGTGTCTGGAGTTGTCCTTGCTGATGGATGCCTGACTGGATCACAAGAATGTTACAGTACTGTCAAAGTAAAGCTGAAAAATCTTTATTTTCCTAAATATCTTTTTAACCTCCCCAGAATTTCAGCGGAGAAGCTTCATGCTTGTCTGCCAGTCAACCCACCAGCAAATACTTCCCATACACACTCCTTTCAGAAAATGAATTTTTACATTAGAAAATGTTTTATTTAATAGAAAAGTAGTTCTACACACTTTATGAGTTTCTTCACTGAAGAAGAAGTAAGCTTTCCCTTATACTAATCTAACTGAGAGAAGTATTCTCGAGGGCTAACTTTAACAAAGAGTCAAATTTCCCTAAATGGCCTTTGTAGTGGATAGAAAAACACTTCCATAGAGAGTTAATTCAGTAGCCCCCTGGCCACAGAGACCTTGTCTCTCTTCATCGTCTTTTGAGGGAACCTGGAGAGCGTGCATGATATTAGCGCTCCAGAGTAGCCCTTCCCACACTACACCTGAAAATACTTGTGGTTGTTTGACCGAGATTATGGAAACAACAGAAACACAAATGAAACCTCCTCCAATATATACTTTATGTAACAAAATAATGGGATATTAGCTGCTTACTACACCAAAGCAGGATAAGAAGGGAAGTTCTGTCTACTTAGGTTACATTCCTATTTTCAGAAGTTTGGGCATTTTTTAATTTATGAAACAATCCAAACACAAACTAGGCAGAATCTGTGGTACAACTTCTTCAGGGTTCCAAAATGGCTTTGTGTTAATTGAGACCAGTTGGTGTATGAAAGGAACAATCCCGTGTAACAGAAGAATTTCATACATGGATGGGAAAAGAACAATAGTGCCTGAGATGTTTTGAACACAGCATGTTGAAAATGTTTTTCTTGAAGTCCTGGAATGAAAAGCAGAAGTGTGAAATCTGAGAAAACTGAAGCATACAGACACAGAGAAGAACCAGAAGACCTTCCAGTGTGATTTGTCTTATCCTGAGCAGCAGAATGAAGCCCCAGTAATGTCTGAATTTCCTGAAGAAAGAGAAATTCACATGAAAGCATTTGGACAGTGACTGGGCAAGGAGCCTAACCGAGCACATACAGATCTCCATAAATCATTCTCGTGTTTGCCTCTGATTCACCAGTCATGAATCAAGTCTTCCCTACAAAGCCTATTTTCCGGTGTTGACCTCTACCTCTTCCCCTCTGCCCTTTTCCAGGGAAATACAAGCTTGCGGTGTGACTTCCCCTTCCTAAACACAGGAAAGAGTCTTTGACCACCAGCATTGCCCTTTGCCTTCTACCAGATGGAGGGAGATGTTTCAGTGTGTGTTCGGTCCCTCACCTCTTACAGGCAGTCATCACCTGGTACAGGTAGAGGACAAATCTCTTTCCCAAAGCCTTAGCTCTTTACTTGTATGGGATGAAGTAACACGGACATCAAGTAGATAGGAAGGTGCCAGTTATTCAGTGAAGACTTGTTCGGATGCTAGCACACCATGACAGACCGTTGCATGGCTGACATCCACTTAAATTTCTGGTCAGTGAATTCACAGTTTGTGAACAGACTGATCAGTTAGTGTTTGCTAATATACCTAATCCATGCATGTTTCCGCTTTCTATGCTTCACGAAGCTGGGTACCACAGTGTACAGGAAAACAGAATTACTTTGCATGAATGCTCTAATCTCCAGTTCCGAAGCGTAACGGGACCACAGCAATTCTACCTTCCACCTTGTTGTAGGAATCAGTTATTGGACCACAAGTTTGTTTCACCTGAAGTGAGTACAAAATGTGATCTCTAAAGGCTTGTACTTTGCTTGAACAGAAGATTTTTTAAAATCAAGCAGTAACTTGTTTCTACACAGTTAAAATAACAAGCATATTAAGTTAATTTCTTAAGAATGTCTTCTGGGATCATATTTAAATCACCCCTTTGAAATAATGACAGAGATCTATTTACAGGCAAATGCCAGAAAGAGGAAGCAGCATTTCAAGACGTTTCAAAACCTATTCAAGAAGTTTTCACTGAGAAGCGCAAGGAACCATAAACAAGAGGGGCTGTAGCTGGATGCCATTATAGGATCTGAAAAGATTATTCCTTAGAAAACACGACCATGATATGATTATTTTTATATGGATTGGATACAGTGTTTGGCACTATATCCTTTCTAAAAATGTAGTTAACTTTCTGGAATTTCATAATAATGGCAGATGACACAGTGTCCTCTGGGATTAATCACAAATATTTTTAAAAGATGAGGCTTCTTTATATCTTTGTTCTTTGTATCTTGGCTTTTGTTAACGCATTTTAATTAGGATCTGGTATCTGCAATAAACAGTAAACATAAAGAGCTTTGCAAAAATGTATTAGACTGTTTGTTTTCACACTCTAATGCATATTTGCACAATTTTACCATGAAAAAAGGAAAACATGCTAAGCTCTTGGGCTCTATCCCAAATGTCCTGGAATAGAATCCGGAAATTACTTAGAATGAAACGAAACCACATCATATTTCAGCAATTAACCTAAGAAAAGAGGGCACACTCTCTATGTGAAAGATAGTTTTGTGGGAGACATTGTGAAGGAAAGAAGCTTCTAGAGAAGATATGCAAGCAACTATTTAGAATTTGATTTAATTTTCTTTGACCAGGTAAAAGCTTGATAAATGCACTGAGGTTATAAAATCTTTTTCTTTCGTAACAGTGGAAAAAATATTTATCATGTATTCCTTGTTGAAGCAAAATGTGCCTAAAAGAATTTGAAAATAAAAATACACCCTAAAATTCAGTGCAGTACCATTTATTTTACCAGTTACACAGATGCCAAAAATACAAAAGAACAACTTTGGGAATGTGCAGGATAAGTGAATTTATAGTGGATAAAAAAACAGATGCTGACAACAAACAGCCTCAGATACAGGGGACTGGATAAATGGACTTCATTATAATCACACGTATACAAATTTGAAGAAAATTCTGGGATTAATATTGCTTTCATAATACACTATAACACATCAAAAACCAACCAACCAACCAACCAAAAAAAAACCAATCAAACAAACAATCAAACCACCACCACCAAAAAGCACGAACAAACAAAATCCCAACAAATTAAAAAAAAAAACACACCACCACCACCACCACACCAAAAAAACAACTCAGACTGAAAATGCCATTTGCCAAAGACAGATGTACTTTCATTTCAAAGTATTCCTATCAAACTCTATCAGAAAACTTGAAAGGTTTAAAATGTGGCTCTTGTGAACAATCGGTATTGATATGACACCTTGATAGTATTTGAACGTGACACAAAAGTCATAAAAGTATATAAGCAATTGTAAGGTGCAAAGTGATTTTTTCCCACCAAAGCTAGACTTTAATGTGTTTCCAAATAAAACACAAGATTAAGTAATTTATTTTGTCATATGATTTATTTATGGGCTGAAACACTGTAAACAACAGATAAAAGATACAGACTCAGATGTCAGAGTAAAAGATGAAAATCATTACATTTTATTAGCAGAAGATATATAAAAATGCCAAAATGAACTGTAAAGAGAGGGAAAGTGTTATGCTCAGAGGTCCTGCATCAGAGTTGCATTTGTTTTTCCCACCTCCCCTAAAGGGGAATAATAGCTCTGAATTTAATTAAAAATCTATTTTTTAAGATTAAAGTCATGAAAAAGTTAAAAGACTGGATCACAAAGAAGAGTAACTGTGAGTATCTTAGGGAATATGAACTGATGAACTCCCTTATATTTTATTTTCTCTCAACTGTTAGTGGGAGGATCAGTAGTGTTGCATAGGAATTGTTAGTCCTGGATAAAAGCAAGGATTTTATAAACCAATAAATTTTTCATTAGTTTTACATAAATTTTAGTAGCAATAGTTTAATTCCAGTCAAATTATTTCAATCAGATGAGTTGCTGCTGAGTGCAACATTATACATTATATTAACTGGGGCATTTAGAAACCTGGTTCCTAACAGTGCTGCTACGCTCGAGGCATTGTTTGCCATACATTTTTTCTTAACATGTAAAATAAAAATAAAATAGAAGAGATAATGAGAATGAAACTGAAAAGGAAAACTTCTAACCATTGAGAGAATCAGAAAACCCAAAGCGACTATTTAGATACTTGTAAGGTTTTTTAGTATATTTATATGCCTAAAGTTTTCTTGGTCCTCTTAGAAACAAGTCAAAAGTGTTATGAAATAATTTCTCATGCTTCAACTGCATCTGCCCTTTTTCTCATGCCACACACTGAGACTCCAGGAAAAGAATGGAAGAAACAATCATGTTGCATTTAATCCTGACACCCAATTAAATCCTCGATTTAATTTCCGAACCTGGACTTGGGGAGGGCAAAGTGATACATCCCTTCAAGTACGTTCACAGCACACATGAAAATCTCAGACAAGCTCAGGTGGAGAAAGAGAATTTGTCAAATCAATCAGAAGCATTATAAGCTTGTAGGTCAAGACCAACCTCTTCTTCATCTACATATTTGGTAACAGACTATGGGACTAAGCATAATGTGGTCCCATTCAAAGAAGACATGGCATCTAGTCACAGTTAAGACAAAGGTTTTCAGGGCAGCTTCATCTGGGTGATATTCCAAAAGTGCAATTCAAAGGTGACAATAGTTTGGGAAACCATGGGTAGAGTTGTTTATGAAAGAACAACTATTGTGCTTCTTTCTTGCAAAGTGGTTGATTGTAACCATCCATTGCTACTTGGTCTTCCACGCTACTTGGTCGTCCACACTTCGTGGCCAGCCTGAAAGAGGATGAGATAATGAGAAAAGAATTGGTACTAATCTTCAAAGAATAGTTTCATTTTTGGGGGTGCATTCCAGTATTTATAGAAAAGAATTGGTATTAATCTTCAAAGAATAGTTTCATTTTTGGGGGTGCATTCCAATATTTATAGGTCAATGCTGGTTGACTCCAATCAGAATTATACGCTCTTTATTATCATTTTCATAATACTCATACATTAGCCTTCCCATTTTGCCTCAGTCAAAATCAGAGAATGGCACCCCAAGGCCTGTACATAGAGCTTTCCAGTGCCAAATAAACCAAGTATATCTTTTTATGCTATATGGTTTATAATTTTCTTGATCCTGACTTCAATGGAAATGCTGCGTGTGGAAGGATGACAAGATTGGGCCCTCAGGCAAGAGCTCTGTAGAATAATGTTGAGGAATGTTATTGTTGGAATTTCAAGAAACAACATCTCCTAATTGGGCCAAACCCAGTCCATCTCCCTCATGCAATTAATCAGTCAAACTACTCACACAAGTAAAGACAACGGCTATGAATCTATTATGGTTTACTTGAAGAGAGCTGTATCTTTTGGGGAGTCTTCGTCATCTGCACACCGTTGTACTAATGCCATCTAGTTGTCAGGAGGGACAGTTTCCTAGCTCATTGATCCAATGATACAGATAAATGGATTGGTCCTATCCTCCATTTCTAGTGGGTATTAAGCCCTGTTTAAAAATGGGCAGAGACTTTGCTAACTGTGTTACTAGCAAGGTTAAGCAAAAGTATGGTTCCATACTGCCAAACATGGCAACTTGTAACACTTGCTGCCTGATGCTTAGCACACATCCCACTAGCTATTGCTTGTTTTCATGAGTAAGATAATCATTATTCATAACATTTGAATTTATATAACTACTCAGAGAATTTCAAGTTTGCCCTTTAAACACTACAGCTCACAATAACTTGACCATTCTTACATAAGTATTTTTAGCAGACTATTTGAAGACCTTATTAAAGTCCACAGTAACTTGGTGCAATTTTGTGCAATTATGCAACATGTTTTGGACACTAAAGGAACACTCTGTTACCATTCCTTGTGCATGGAGTACTTTTTATTGATAACTTTATAAAATGTAGTGTCTTCTACTAGCAAGCTTAATGGAGTGAGGTGGGAAAGGAGACAGAAGGATAAAAATAACAATGAGAACACAGCTGTAATAAATTCTTAATCTTTATGGCTTGATGTACCCTGAGAAGCTTGGAAGTACAAGTCTTTTCCCTATGAATTTTGTCCTCTGTTTGCCAAACATTTTAATTTGTTGTTTTCTTAGCACTGAAGAACCCAGCATGGTTTTGCCTTTTCCTTGCATTGCTGTTGGTGTGTTAAATTCATACTATTATATTTGCAAAGGTGTCAGCAGCAATGTGCACAGCTCTGGAAACACAGTTGCATACTAGAAAATTGCCATGTAGTCCACCTATTGCCTTTCTTCTGTGTAAAAGGCACGTTGCTTGTTAATTACACACCACAGTACATAGAACAGAGGGAAGTCAGGCGGGGGATGAACACACTGAGCCATATCATCCCCTGTAGCATAACAAGGAAGAGAATGAAAAGATGCACCAAAAATCTCTTCTCAAATAGAACAGAGTAAAAAGCACCTAATATCCCCATCACCCTTAGGTGAGTTTGTTCTGCAAACAGAAATCAACTGGTGTTGCAGTAAGTGAGAAACCTTCAGTAATGAAAGGGCAACATTTATCTCCATGCAGTAAAAGCACGTGAACTTTTATCTTCTGGACACCTAATAAACAACCGGTTGCATATGACCATATTTTGTGAAGGGACAAACTCTGTTTACCATTGACTTGGTGTTTTAATGAGCTGCATCTCAGAGCAGGAGAAAACTCCTGCCAACACCTCAGGAAGCCCAAACAGGCAGACTGTGGGTAGCACTGTGGATCACCCAGTTAACCCTGTGACCACTTGACCACAACACAGCAAACAGATGTAGGAGTTTATTATGCTGAGCAAATGAGGCAGCAAATACTACTCAAACACTGTTGACACAGACAACTGAAAAAAAGTCACATTAATGGTTAAAAGGGTATAGAGATGCTGCCTGCAGAGATAAGGCTCATGGGCAGCTGGCTTAAACATTGACTCTAGTGGCCTTCAACAAGCATGGGAGACCTGCACCAGCAATTAGCTTTCGCCTCTCTCATTCCCCTCACTGAACTCAGAGCATTCTGATACATACTATGAGGTTTTAGGTGTCATTCTACCTCTCATACAGTTTAATCTGAAGTTTTAAACAAATTGGAAAGCGAAACATTTTGCGTATAAAAAAGTAAAATGCAGACTTGCTGTACAAGCCACAAAACCATGAAAAGATTTTTTAATATGATCATCGGAGACAATAGCTAAGAAAAAGAAAGCACATACATAAGAGACGTATTACCGATTATGAGGACAATAAATCACAGACACAGTGCACCAGCACTTAACAGCTGAAGAAAGAATATGGACTAGCACCTAGCCACAAAGAGACAGGCTCAAATAAATGTACTTCTAAGTATGGAACAACCTACCCTATGTATGCTGTTTTCACCAAGGGATAATCACCCTGCACTACAACAACATTTGGGTGTGTTTTCAGGTGCAGAAATGACAGCGAACATTTTATTGCCACCTCTGTCACTGTTCATCAACTTCATTTTTTATGTATATTACTACTTTACATTGACTCAAGACAAAAGAGAAAAAATACAGCCATGGCCTTAAAAACTTCTTTACAAGAGGCTGTACCTAGCTTTCCTCACAGAGGGTTTGTTCCAGATTCCACTGAAGTCAAAGACTCTTTCCATTCCTTTAATGTGACTTTGTCCAAACCAAACAAACATGTAGGAACCTGCACATGTTGCCACTCAACCCACTCAAGCACCTGATAGCAATTTCATGGCAATTTTCTTTATCTTGTATTTTTGTACTCCATCTTATTTTGACTCTTTTCAACATAAAGTGAGCCTGTTCCACAAGCAGAGCTCTTAGGCAACACGTAATAATACAGCTGAATAAAACAAGCGCAGAAGCTGACAGCAGTTTATAAATTTGCGCAGAGTTTAGTTTCCTTTAACTCATGACTATGTGAGTGTATTTTCTAAATTCCTACATGTATTATAGTCTGGATGAACACTCCTGAGACAGAAGCCTTAAATACTGTACAAACCACAAAAGGGCTAGAAGCTTTACCGGATCACAAAGCAGCCCTACACAGCGCCGCACCAGTACAGCCAACAAAACCCTACAGGCTCCCTGCCTTCTCTTATCATCAACGATGGCCACCAGGAAGGGGAGGATGACATTAACAGGGAACATCAAATTTTACACAGGCCATACACCCAAAGGTGCCCATTGTAAACTGATATGAATACTTAAGCCAAGAAATGTGCCTGTACAGATTTGTGCCAGTTCAGGATTTATCCCAGAAATTTTAAAACGATCTCTAAGAAACTGACAACTCTCTATGGAAAAATACCTACATTGCACTGTTAAAACTGTTGTTTTCCAGGCATAAAAGACACTTTTGAGAGGTAGTAAACACCACAGGAAGAAAGAAGAAGAGAAAAAAATAAAAGAGCTTGAGACATATTGGGAAAACTTAATTTTCAGTTGTTCTGAGAAACATCCATTTGATCAAACCAATGAGAGTGAAAGAAGTGCTTTTTTTTTTTTCAAATTAGCATTTAAGGTAAGTCATTTTGTCAGATTGATAGCCTTTTAACCGATGTTTATTTTTCCACCAGTTTACACAGGACAGGCTGATTAAAATAAACACTTTGTTAGTTTACCTTGAAATGTGAAACTTAAATCTGAATGACCAAGTTCTATATTACTAAGCAGCCTTTGAAATGAAAAATGCCTTACTCTTAAGACTGGTTATATTTTTATCATACGCGGCTTATTTGTCCACATTCATCTCGCACTGCTTTGATATTTGTAATAATCTGAATACTTATTACAAACCTAATTGTGCCATCAAAATAATAAGAGAACAAAGTGGCTATACTAATAATTCAAACAGCAAAACTGTTTGGTAAAAATACCAAACAAAATGAGAAGATACAATATAGTTTACATTTTGCCTTAGCTAAATTTCACAAAGGAGCTCTATACCCAAGGAAAAGCATATTTCTCATCTACAACTGATTTTCAGTGGCACTCATTGCATAAATCTACTTCATACAATAATGGAGTGGATTCTTATTTAAAATATATATATAAACCAGCAAGCATAAAATTTAGTTTAATAGCAGAGAGCAAATTCCAGTATCAATGTCCTTCATCTGCAGATACAGTGATGAACACCAACTATCTGAGGAGCTTGCTGTCATGATGAGACTTAGGCTGTGTGACTACAGTGTACATTCAGAAACACTTCACTTCTGGAGGATTTCTGCTGCTTGCATTTCAATATAAAAAGGTGACCATCTTCCCATCAGTTTGTCCTATGCATGTGTGATAGAAAAACAGCAAGAAAAATCATTTAATTTCAGCTGAAAGTTGAATGGAAGGTGGATACTTTGTAGTTAAAAAGAAAAAAGAAATATATGACTGCAAGACTAAAATTTACAAACACGAAGATAAGCAGCTTTATTTCTCGAACCTGTGAGTAGCTCTACTGACCCCAATGAAGTAAGTTCAGACTCTTTTTCTGTGGAAAATCAGTATTACATGAGGCAAGGCATTTTTTGTGGAGACAAAAACCTGTTTGGGAGTAAATTGAGAATTAAAGTGCATGGATTCCGTTTATCTGATCATATAACAGTGAAATAATAGAGATAATTTGAAGAGAGGAGAATAAAAATGGTTTGCATTGGAGATTCAATACTCTATTACTTAAGGATAAAGAATTTCTAATAGCCATTAAAACGAAAATCAAGGAATATATAAATTTTAATTTGGTCTCTGCTTCATATGATAGTGTACTGAAGGCTTTCAAAGTGACTTTTAGAAGCTGGATTTTAGGTGTATGTCATGAAATTAGGAAATGCCAAAGGCAAGAAAAATTGGAGCTATTAGCAAAGCTAACAATAAAAAATTAGAACATCAAAAATCCCATAGTAAAAAGCTTATGTAGAATTGCTACAGATTAAGGCACTATTGAATAATATTGCTGTTAAAGAAGCCAATTATTTTTATAGAGCAAATAAATTTTTCTATGATAATTCATATAAAACTGGTAAATGGTTAACTGCCTTAATAAAAAGGGAAGAGAAATCTCGACGTAACAGCAATTTATACAAAACAAGGGGTGATAATGAATAAGAAGAATTAGGTATGTGATATCTCCAGGGCATATTATGAGACTACATAAATCTGAAACTTCTGAACATGATATCCAGATTTTGGCACTGAAAATTAAAAACTTCAGTCTTACCTATTTTTTCCTTAACATTGGAATATAGAGGGTGGCTAGGGTCCAAAAGACACTGGGAACAGTCAGACCTCAGCAACACCCAGCAAAGATGGTTGTCCATCAGATGTTTTTCATGCCCCAGTTAAAGCAATTGGCCTCTTCATGCCACAGATCTTTATATTTTCTTTTGAATGGAGCTAAATAGTCTCTATTACATTACTGAAATAATTTCTGTTTTGAAGCAGAAGAAAAGGTCTTCATGATTGTTCAGCTGTCACCCTTTTCTTCTCATTTGTGACAATACCAAAGTGTTTAGTCAGCAGGAAAAGCAAGTTAGTGAAAAAATACTCATGGAGATCAGACAAATTCCATAAAAAAGACTCCTGCCACAGAACACAAACCAGGTATTAACATTACTAGTAGCTATGCCCCAAACATTTTCTCCTCCTATAACTGGTAGCTGCAGCAGCTACAGAGACACTGTATAAGCAGCATGATTGGCAGGGCTGCTTAGATTTTTTGAAATAGTGTCTTAAAAAGGCAGCTCTTGAGAGCATAAGCTCTCATTGAATTAAGTCTTTGAACTCAATCTTTGTTTCAAAGAAACACTTATAAGACGGGATACCCTCCTGAGACCTCTCCCAGACGATTCATTACTAAAGCCAGCTCTGGCCGAACTTAGTGGTCGAACCTACAGTGACCTCAGTAGGTGAAGATTCTGGTTTGTTCATGTCTTCTGCTGTGATATCAGGCAAATTCCAAGAAGTCAACAAAGACTAACTGCATCTGTTTTTTTTCATATTGTTCCCACTTACTCAGTTTTGTTAGAAAGAATGGACTAGATGAAGAAGTTGTTCCTCCATTTGACATTCACTACTCAGGGACAGAGTGATGATGCAGGAATATGGATGTTCAGGTGTCTTCCTTTAAATTCATCTACCTCTCCCCGCTGCCACTTGAAGATTTGTTTCATTCTGTATAAAGCTTTATTCTGAGAAGAACATGACACTTGGTCTCTGATCACTCTTGGTCTCAGACACAACTCACTCCAACTGACCCATGTTCTTCTGCTCAGGATGAAACTGATAGTCAAGGAGAATTGAGCACATTGTATGAAGTTTAAAACCTTTGAGTTCTTTCCTTCTCTTGTTGTCATTGGCCTTTGAAATAACATGAAAAAAAGTTGTGCCTGGGGAAGTCAAAAGTGATAGTGTTCAAGATTAGGATAAGAACATACATTGTCTGGAGATGGCATATAACTAAAAGTGCTATATTTACACTTGTCTAGCTAAAAAGAAGTCCTTTGTGTGGTGCCTTTGAACTACCCCACTTTGGTTGCTCATGTTACAGGTTGACACTTGCATTTTTTGCAAGAGAAACTGATTGTCCTTTCCCAGGTTTTTGTGTAGACTTGGTAAAGATAGGGAAAGGAATTACAAAAGGTCGTAGAAGATATTACTAATTCTTTACACGGGTATCAGTCCCTTCTCAAGAAAACTTGCCCTTTGATGGGAGAATGGCTTTTGTTTCACAACTCTTCATGCAGGGACAGTTGTATCTCATTGGTGTGCTGGCACAATAGTAGATACCCTCAAGCTTTATGATTATTTAGCACCACGGGGACTATTAACTGCTGGTAAGACTGCAGTTTGAGTTATTGGATTTCACTAACAGTTGCAGACTTGGCCTTTAATCCGATTTCCAGTGTGCTGTTTTATTTCTGCCTCATCCAGCACAGTGTCAGCAATGCAGGATCAGGCCCTTCAAATTTGCTTACTGACTACTAATACAACTCAACACAGAAATCATGGTTTGAAGTCAGCAAGACTTTTCCTACTGACAGACATTTTTAAAATATTTAATAGTTTGACTTCTTGTGATCTAAAGAATATTTTCATTTAAAATGGGTTCAACTAATTAGTGCATTTCTGAAAGGAATAGCAAAGCAAAAGATAGCCATATGCCTTTCTGTTCTTCACTGCAGATCTTTGCAAGTGTTCACTCATCCTTGCAAAGAGTAAAGAAACAACAATAAAAAAAAGTAATTGCATTTAGAATTCTAGATCTTCTTCAAGAGCTCCATACAGTTCAGATTTGGAAAAATGGCTTTTACATTCAGATATCAAATTCAATCGTGGACAATCCGACACTCTGTAAAAAACCTTAAAAGTTTGGAATGCAATTTCTGCACGTACTAACATTTAGAGAGATTCTTCATTTCTTCAACAACTTCTACAAGATGCTCCAAGAAATAAAACTTCTCTACCACTTGTAGAACATATTATAAACATCCGAAGAAGAGAGAAGTACAGTTTCATAGAAACATAGAATAACTTATGTTGGAGGGGACCTTCAGGGGCTGTCTTGTTCAGACAGCTACACAAACAGGTCTAATAAGATCAAATTGCTCATGGTTATGTCCTGCTCAGTCTTCAATACGTCAAAGATCCTTTTTGAGAAACCTTTTCCAGTATTTGACCAATCTAATAGTGAAAAAAAAAAAATTCTTAATATCTAAAGGGAATTTTCCATGTTCTGTTGCCTCTCTTCTGATTTTTGTGCAACTCCAAGCAGTCTGTTTCTGTCTTCTCTGCATCCTTTGATAAGGTGGTTATAGACTGCAATAAGGTCTCCCCTTCTCTTTTTAAGGCCGGAGAGGCCTAGCTCTCTCAGCTTCTCCTTGTCCACCATGTTCTCCAGAGCCCTGGACAGCATGGTGGCCTCCACTGGGAGCTTCCAGTGTGTCAACAGTTTTCCTGTCCTAGGGAACCCAAAACTAGACACAGTACTCCAGATGCAATCTCATAAATGCTGAAAAAAATATAAATAAGCACTGGTGGTAAGAAGATTATGGGAGTCTGTATTAAAGGCTTTGCTAAAGTCAAGGCATACAGCATCCATTGCCATTCCCTCGTCCCCAGCTCCAGACTCCATTTTGTAGGAAGCAGTTTATACTACTTGGAAATTGTTAAAATTCAGAGCCAAGTCAAAATAAGTCTAACAAGTTTATATTCTCCAGTTTATTCCTTGTTTGTGTCCTGTCCCTCTATCTGTAGATAAATGCCCTTAGACCAGGGGTGTCAAACTCATTTTCACCAGGGGCCACGTCAGCTTCGCGGTTGCCTTCAAAGGGCTGAATGTAATATTAGGATCGTGTAGTTTCACTCCTACGGAAACATATCAACATATCACTTATACCCCCACCTAATACCAACAGGAAAAAAAGTGAAAAGGTGTTCAAAAAGGGCAGAAATAGAGACAAATAATGGCAGTTGTCTTTAGTTACCTTCACACTGGCAAAGTGAATTTTTTGCACGGTCTTCTGCTAGCCCAGGCTCTACAAAAGTTTATTTGGACAGGAATAGGGCCAGTTGCCTCTGTTCACTCAAAGGGGAAAGAAGAATTACAGAGAGAACAAAAATAAGACAATCTTCCCCTGGCAGCACTGCATAAAGTGTTCTAGAGGAAATATTTGCTTCATCCCTTCCCAATCTCTCACCAGTTATTACACTAAAATGCACCCCAGACAATCACTATCATAATGAGGTTAACGGATATGATAAATTCAGCAGAAGCGTTCTTTGTTTTTGATTGACTTTGTGGCTGTGAACTCCTAACATCATCCTTCCCACACTTTACTCCATGACTGACAAATATTTTTAAGGGCTAATCTGAATATTCATGGGCACATTTAAAGCTTTTGTGAAATCCTTGAATGAAAATTGTGGCAATAAAAAGTAATATTATTTTGAAAACACCTTAGAGAGGGAGTTCCTTCCTTTTCTAGGACACCCCTCTGGTGAAGCGGCATGCTGCTACATCAGATCACCAGAGAAGAAAAGATTGTGCTTGAGCACAGAAGATTCTGTGTACATTTTGCAGAGCCAGAGGGTAATTATTGTACTGTTGTCTGGCCCACACAAACACCTTATCAGGAAGAAAGAAAATTTAAACCATGTTTTTAATGCTGCAAGACAGAAAAAGACAGTGCCAGAAACAATTGTCACTATTCAATGTATGATATTTCACTCATTTCAAACCGTCAGTGTCCCTTTTAAGACCCATAAAAATCGTAGCAGTTGTGCTGCTGTAGGGCTTACACTTAATTGTTGTAAAAAACAAGTGGGAGTCAGTGAAATGAAAGATGTGCTCTTGCCCTCACATTCCTTTAGGCATGAAATTAGAGTTCTCCAAAACAGGGCATGGATCCGAACTACCGTCTTCTGCTTACCAGGGGAACAGTCATTTTCAACATAAATGAAAGCCATTGTGTGTTTTTTCACCTGTACATGGGGATGTTCTTTATTGAATAAAATTTTGGAAATAGAAAAATCAAAGGGAAACTGGACACTCTCTTTTCCTTTTTTTTTCTGTACTCTTGCTCCTAACTTCCACCTGTTCTCCACCTGCACACCAGCAACAGTGTGCACAGCCACATGTTCTCATCTCTGTAAGCTGAAGGAATCTTTTGCACCAAGAACTGAAATGTTGGGAGTATTCTTAATTATGTTCTAGGCTAGTGAAAGGACAGAATAGAATAATTATTGGCACAGTACATTAGTGTTTAAGAAAAAGAGCTTTACGATTTGGGTCTATTTTTAGAAAAAAATAGCATAAAGTTATATGTGAAAAGGGACTGAGGGAAAAAAAAAGCTACCTACAGAAGAAGAAAAATTACTGGAGCAGCCAGACAGCACAACAAGATTAAAAAAGCTGCCAGAGATCACCAGTTACCAAGTACTAAATGTTACTACAAGGGGCAAAGGCTCTTCCGATCATCGGTACTTTTTTAATTGTATGGAAGTATGGCTATGATGTTAGCCTCATACATGTATATCCAACCGGAGCTGTAAAGCAGTTGGGATGTGGGCACCTTCCACAGTGTAACTAAAGACAGCATTAGTCTCATAGCGACTTTCAAGTTTTAAACATGAAAATTGAATTACATAGCTTAAATACAAAAAGACTAACCTTTTTCAACAATATTTAAAGAATTGTCACTTTCAGCAGAGGAACAGATTTTGCTTAAACTAAAAAAAAATAAAAAGAAAGAAAAAAAACAACCACAAAATTTTTCACCAACTTATCATTTCTAAGTAAAGATAGGACCATCTGCCCACTTACACCAGCTGGGTGTCTGGCCATGAATGTCTGATATTTCATGCCAAATTGTGTAGTTATCAATGGTTTATTATTTGTTTATTTAAAAAGAAAAAATGAAACAAAAAACCCCAAACAAACAAACAAAACCCCAACCCAAAAAACCCAATTTGCAGTCAGTTCGTCTAGTTTGCAGTTCCACATTTTCCCCTCATTAGATTTTTAATGCACCTGAAGAGGCTGGTTGCCTGAGGAAGTCCCACCACTTCCAGTGGAACTCTAAGCAAATGCTACCCTGGGAATCAGACTGTACTTTTCAAAAGAACACAAATGTTCATTTATCAAAATAATAATATCAACTGCCATTTGAATGCTTTATTTATATATCATATTTAAGTGGCTAATCAGAAGTAATAGCTTATTATTAAATACAAATGGTTTCTTATTTACATAAATAAGACTTATTTTATTTCTCTTGCCAGTTTTGGCTTCCTTGCTAGCCATCACAGACTGTATTGGCAACCACAGTACGTTCACTGGTCTTGCCAGCTTAAGTGGAAATAAATCTGATCTTTATTTTTAAGTTGCAGATTAATACTGCTGAAGTATGCAAGACTGATTTTTTCTTAGACCAGCCTTTCCTACAAACCTTGGAGTTTCACAGCATAGTTCCATTGCCATGTTCACTGAGTGCAATTTGATCTCATTCCTGCTGTTCCTCAGCACACTGGTGGTACTGGAATTGTAAAAATTAAAGATTTCATCCCTTGCCAATGCAGAATTGCTATTTATTTAGTTTGGGGCCTATTTTAATTTTGACTCATTTGGGGACTTTATGCAATACACTAAGGGTTTGCTTAAACAGGGACACTCAGGAAAGTTAATCCAAAGTAATTAAAACAGTGAATTTAAAGTGGATTAGTTAAACCACATTAAACCCCAGTGTGGACTGGGGTTTAATGTGGTTTAACTAATCCACTTTAAATTCATACCTTTAGTTAATTTGGATTAATTTTCCTGAGTGCCTCTGTTTAGACAAGCCCTAAAGCCCCAATCCTGTAAACAATTTATGCACACGAGTATTTGTATGTGATGCACTTAATTAGCCTTGATTCAGGAAAGCACTTAAGCCCCGCTGAAATCAATGGAACTTAAGTGTCAATGGGTGGTTTTGCTTGAATTGGGACCAAAGGCACTATATGCAAAAAATGTTGCCCTGGACACTCACATTCACAGGAATCGCTGTGTATTTTTGCATACTCTTAGCATGAACATTTTCTGACATCCCGTTTGTCTTCTTTTTGTCCTTCTGCATTCAATCTTTGTACAGCCTTGCTCTGCTCTAACCAGCTTCTCCGTCTTTCTGGGCACTGATCTAACAGCTATGTGGTACATCAGATTACGCTGATGTCACTCTGCTGATGTACCATGTGTTTCAAAAACAGAAGGTTTGTTTCTTTACAGCTTTCAGAGGAAGTCTCACCTATGGAAAATTTCAGTTCAGCTGGTCTGGAGTACACAGTTCTTTTTATTCTTTCCAACAGTAATTCATCGGTCTCTGTTCTTGCTCACTCCACTTTACTCAATTCCTTTAAAAATCTTCAGAATGCCTTAAGTAACACCCCTTTGTCTAACTTTTTACATTTTTTTCCACAAGAAGGCTTAGATGGAGACTGAAAAAGATAGAACAAAAATGGTAATTAATTTTATTCTTACAATCAGTAAATATTTTTTAATATGTACCAAAGCAGAATTTGAGAGGGAATAAGTTAATACTTACAATGGAAACTGCAGGCTGACAATGGTGTCAAACACATTGTCCTGGAAGAAAATTCCTCAAGTATAAAATCAATACAAATTTGTTCTTAATGAGTGTGCATAGAATACATTTCATTATAGGGTCTAGAAATGCTGAAAGTACAAACATTTCTTAGTTTCTCTCTGGGATTACAGCTAATACAGAAGTGGAGCTTCTTTTGACTCACAGGAGAAGCTGCAGTCATTAAAACTTTCCTGACATTTTTTCAGATCCCTGAGATTCCAAAATGTTCTGGATTACAGATCAAATATGAAATCCAAACAAGATACAGCTATGATTTAAAATACAACCATTTTGTGTATGTATATTCATATATTTATGTATGCACACAATCATATAACTATATGCATTCAATAACATACTTTGCATATAATTCACTTAAATATATATTAAAAATATGTGGACATTTTTATATTCTGTTTGCATGTATCAGTTAACTAAACCAAAAAGTCGAGATCTTTGACTTTGTATTTTATGAGACTGGAGAACCTATACTATACTCTCTAAAAACAGATTAAATCCTGCTAACTAGTTCATATGCATGTAACAGCTTTATGCCATAGCTGATAAACAAACTGGACATCACCCTCTGCAAAGGACTGGAAACTAGAATGCATTTCTAGATACTTTAACAGGTGAGACTTGGAAGGAATGAATACAGAGCATCAGTATTTTCCACTTTTCTTACTCTTATATTGGCTTCTACCATCACAGGTGTGGGAGCAAAGTATGCATTTCTTTGCTGTGGATACTACTTACATTTGAGATGTTATGAACTGTATAAAACTTGGCTAGATCATAGACTAAACTATTTAAATGAACAATGTAACTATAAAGGTAACTAAACGAAGATTTTTCAGAATTCCAATGAGCAGCCAAGTAAAATTTTAAAAATATTTCTAACCCTATTTTCTTCACCTATTCAAAGCTTACCCACCTTTACCGGTGACTCTGCAACAGGACATATTTTGAATGTACATAAGCACACAGTCCAAGCAGTTTGTTCCTACCTCCCCCCATAATCTTGCAAATACAGAAATTAAAAATATTTGGAACTTATCTTTCCATTTATTGCTGTGTAAGTAAAAGGGATTAATCTCTTTACAATGTTTTAACTTTTGGGGTGGAACCTCCATTCATGCTTAAATTGGCATTTCAAGTGTTGTGATGAGCCTAACAATTGATTGCCAATGAAACAAGAATAAACTACTTTTGGCAGATTCTGCTGTTGTTTTTCCTGCTGGCTTTTGTTCTAGCTTTTATTTTCAATGGGAAAATTTTCATATTGAGAATACTAAGAGGGCCAAATCTTTTAAGACATCCCCTAAGTGCACACGCAATTAGATATCCTATGCTCATATAATTACTCCAGTAGTTATTTAGACAACTCACAATTGCCTGATTTAAGTACACAGCGAGAGTATGTGCCAAAGGCAGGTGCATGTTGTGGTTGTTTGGTTTTTTTTCCTTCTTTTAACAGTAGTATAAATCTGCAGGTTTATTAAAAAATGGTTTTGATACTTCCAGTAAAATTTGTACTTAGTGAATCCTGTCAATATACCTCTGTCTTCAACATATAGTGTGCTATAATCCTTTGTATTGCCATTTCATCTCCCAAGCACATGCTGCTTTTGCACGTGTTACTTTTGCGTGTGTTCTTGTCTAAAATGCACTGTACTCCAAAGGCAGAAAAAACACATTTCCATGTATTTATAGTGGACAGGTCACTGCGATATACAGAGACTGACTGTAGATGGCTGTATGATTTCTAAACTAAATGTTGTGCCCTGTACTGAACAAAATTATCATTTCACCACTGAGCTGTCTGAAGAATTCGAAGCATGATATTACTAGACAAGAATTCGATACTTGACTGTTTGGCTTTTGTTAATATTGCAATCTGCTCTAACACAAGGACAGACAAACGGAATATCATTATTTCAAACAGAAAATGAAACTATCTGTTCAAAATTAATGGGTATATGGACATGCAAAGAAATTTCCGCGACTTGGGGTTTTTTTGTTCTGTGCTTTTTTTCTGTTAAATCTGATATCATTTAACTTTAAATGGCTCTTTCTACTTTAAACATTCTTTTGTAGCAAGAAATTTAAATGCATTGCTGTAAAACACTGTCATCAGCAGGCCAGAACCTACTCTGGTCTTTCTTAATCAAACATCTGGGATTCAAAAACATCTGTAGACTGGCATGGAGTTATGACTTCCTCTCAAGTATCTTTGGCAAAACCACATAGATGGGCTGATTATCTTGCCCTGAAATGGCCCACAAAGCAAAAAAGTTCCTCCCCGGGAATCAGAAAAATTATAGGAAATATCTTCAGAGATCAGATACATGAATAATGTAATTATTACTGAAGTTCCTAAGTTTTATTCCTGTTTCGTATATCTTGGCATATCCCAGATCGCTCATCTTCCTTCCCATGTTGCCCTGAAGCACAGTCTAATAGTCAAACAGTGCTACCTTTAGTTTTACCAAGACTGGCGTTCAAATAATTCTGCTTCAGCTAGCATGGATGATGGAGTATTTCTCTATAGTTTGTCCTTTCTGTCTTCTACTGGAGCCCCCAAAGAAAGCCTGGATACCTAGTGTAATATGAGGCATAATCAGAAATTATACAATTGTCACAAAGAGCAGCCTAGGACATGTAACACTTCATCTTCAAAGGGTTGCATAAATGCACACCTTGCAGCTTTTCTTGCAAGTAAAATGAACTCTCCAATACTAGGTGACATTATACAATCGTTCACATTCCTTGAGCATTTTTTCATGAAGGCAAATGTCAACCAAATGGAAGATTTACCGGATTCCTCAAAACCTAAGAAAGTGAATCTTTTTGATTAAGCTGATCTCAAACACATGCCAGGGATCCAAGCGCGCCTTGCAAATTCAGGTTCTTTGTCTCAGGCGAACTTCTACCAGTTTGTAGAAAAACGTTCTTAGAGGGGTTTTCTTTGTTCCTTGGGCAGCTTAAGAACAGTGACCCCACTGGCACCCAGCTCTGACCCCTCTGGAGCTCCAGCTGGAGAACTGGGCACGAAGGGGCCCAGCAAACACAGCCCTGCACGCTTCGCTTTCACACCACCACCTCTCTCCTCCTTCCACGAGCACGTTTCCCAAGGCGCCTGAACACGGCCAGTTGCTTCCAGGGCACAACGTACTGGATTCACGTTAAATTACTTCATTTTAGGTTGCTTCCCCCCTACATCCCCGCCTTGCGTGAGTGGAAACTACACTCCACGAAGGCTTTATCTAAATCAAAGCGCCTCGGGCTCCCTCAGAGGGTAAAAGCCCCCGAACAAAGAGAAAGCCTCCCGATTTCAAAAAAACTTCCAGCGCCCTTTTGCCGTTGCCCGCCGGGCCTCCCGGGGAACCGAGCTGCGCCCGCCACCAAGAAAGAGCCGTCCATCGCCCTTCCCCTTCCCGGGGGCCGCCACAGCCCGGCTCCCGCCGACCTGCGCTGACGGGGGGCACAGGGAGCAGGCGCGGCCCGCGGGCTGGGCGGCCGCGGCCTCACGGAGCGGCGGGCGCCTGCGCGGAGGGAGCGGAGGGGGATGGTGGGGGGCGGTGCCATCGCGCGTCCCCGCGTGCGGGCAGGGAGCTCTTCCCCTTCCCTTCCCTTCCCCGGGCCTCCCCACCGCCTCCCCCTGCCCCGCGTCCCTCGCAGGGCGCCGAGCTGGCGCGGGGGTCTGTGTGCCGCGCAGGGAGGGAGGGAGGGAGGCGGGGAGGGACACAGAGAGAGAGAGGCTGAGCCAGATCTTCATGCCACTGCAGGCAGCAGCAGCAGCAGGTAAAACCAGCCCCAGAGCATCTGCTCCCCTTAACCCGCTTGCCCCCCTCCCCGCCGGCCGCCCTGCAGTCAAAGTCCGCTGCCCCGGTTCCTGCCGAGGCCGTTCCCCGGTGGCGGCGGCTGGTCCCGCCGTCCCCGGCCGTCAGTGGGCAGCAGCGGGGCCCGCAGGAGCGGTGAGGCCTGCGCGCTCCGGGCGGCCGCCGCCGCTCCCCGGCCTCCGCAGGCGCCTTCCCGCGGGGCTGCCCGCCGGAGCGGGCTCGGCCCGGGGAGTGCTGGGGGCAGCGGCTGCCCGCTCACGGACCGCTGGAGCCAGTGCCTCGTTCCTGGGAGGTGAAAGCAGGGAGGGAGGAGGAAGCAGATTTGTCACAAGGTTTCCCCTTCTATTTTTTTTTTTTTTTTTTTTAAATTGTTGGTGATGGTGATTCTGGTGGCTGAAGGGGGAAGTTAAGGTCTTCGTGATTTTTTTGTTCCCCTCCCCCCCCCCCTTTTTTTTTTATTCTTGAGGCCTTGAAAAAAGAGTTTTTAGGAGAAACTTGGTGTCCCTCCACTTTTCCTGCCCCAGAGCCTCTTTTCTTCCCTTTTCCCACATATCTGGCTCAGTCTGTGCTAGCCACCCAGTTTATTGCCATCAGTGGTAGATACTTAAATGTCACACTTGTTTTTCTTTGGGGTACAGTAGTTCAAGTGGTATACAAGTTTGGATTTCAGTGTGAGGGCTGCAATTAGCACATTTTAGCAGTTGGAGAGTATTATACTCTTAGATTGCTGTACTGTACCCATTAGTAGTTTAGTTACGCTACATATCCTATGGTATTAGGCATCCTGGAGGCTTTGTGGTCTTATTTTAAGACATAGTTGTCTATCATACGGACATAATATTGCTTTAGCGGTATATACACATGAAAGTGGTGTATACGTGAAAGAATCATATTCCAAAACGTACTGGGATGGCACTTGGGAAACAAGAATACTCATCTTGTTCTGCTGCTCAGCTCCACAGCATTCATGTACCACTTTATTCTCAGTAATCCTGCTTACCTTCCTTTACAAAGCACTCTGAAACTTGATTAAAAAGCACCATGTAAGGGAAGTATTTCAGACCAATGAAACTTCATTAAAGTTGTAGTTTGTCAGTTTCATTACTTGCCACACACAAACTCAGCTGGTTACTGATAATACCTCCTCTGTGAAAACCGAAGCTTTCAAAATGTATTCCAAATAAATGTGGGCTGGTTGTTCGTATTTAAAATAATTTTAAGTGTTTGAAGATCATGAAACATTCAGTTAAATTAATCCTAGATCCCACCTGTCTCTGAATCATCATCCACTGTTGCATTTATAGCTCGCAGGTTGAAATACAGTAAGATCTGAAACTGGGCAATAAGAAAATATCGTTGTGGATGATAGTGATTTCTGGTTTTGAAACCAATCTTTTTTTTTTTTTTCTGTAAATGTAATAATAATCCGAGTTAACACAGCTATGCATTACCAGTTGTCATACTTCTTTTTTGCTGACGCATATGGCCAATGTATGGCCTAAATACTGCTGCCCTAAAAGTCATAAGTATATATATAATAGCAGTGATTACTGGAATTGTTAAAATCAAGGTTGTGTTGTAATATGTTCGGACTATTAGGTAAACACGGAACTAGACACAGCCTTTAAAATTTTTGTAAGTTTTCTTAGTTGAAATCATTAATTGTTGCAGAGGCAACAACAGGAGCTTACCCTTGGATGAACTGTGAACGTACATAATGAACATCAGTTCATGACAAAGTATGAGCAGTTACCGTTTTTATGTATAAGTGCATACTGGGAAGAAGGTGCATTTATTCCCCTCTAGATTTTGTGGTGGGTTCATTATTTAGGTAGTACGGATATGATAAACTCCTATGAAAACTGAACATTTTGAAATATGTTAATAGCATCATTTGGTTAGTGAGAACAAGAGTGTGTTCTTTGGTTTTGTGGATGGGAAGGCGACTGAGGCTCAGCTAGTGGCTTCCTTTAACGATTAGTTAAACTGACAAGATACTTGTATGTTTCACTTCATTTCACCTCAGAAATCAGAGGAAAGTCACAAACTTGATTTTTTTACTAATTGTTTTAAGTGTCTGCCGCAATATTAGCAAAGCTCACTTGTCACACAGAAACGGTTCAGAGCTTTTCTTAAAATGCTCTGCCACCTGCAAAAGTGGCACTTACCTTTGAGTGAAAACATTCCTCACACATTTATCTCTTTTTTTATGTTACATTGTTTGCTTTCCTCAAACATTGTCCTGTTCACTTTTGCTTGCATTTGAGTAGCACTTGCATCTTTTGGACTTTGGTACCTTGTATGAATGTGCAAGAAAAATGTGATTTGGTGGAAATGTGTTGTACATTTTCTGCCTGCCTATGATTTATGCTAATGTAGAGATCATCTTTGCCATCTTCCAGTTATTGTTGCTATTGTAACTTCATTTTTCACTGGGAAAGGGCTAAGTAAAGAACTGTTTTACATTTTGTCCTGAAAGAAATTCCATTGATGAAGTCTTAGAAAGTTTACTTTCTGCTCCGTCCTTATGAGTTTTGTCTTAAACTGTTAGGTACGCTGCTGTAATTGACAACAGCTGTTGCTGAGAATTGTAGAGGGTGGATGGTTTCTAGGATAATCAGTTCCTAGTCCATTTGAGGCTTTGTTGATTAGCATGTGTAAGAGCATTTTGGATCAGGAGCCAGTGATGTCTGCAGAGTGCAAATGTGGTGTGTTATCTAAACTGTTTGACTTAGACTCTACACTGCTTTTCAGAAAATAAGCTGGAGGTTTTGTGTGCTTTTTCTTCTAGCCCAGTAAAGTGCCCAGAGCAAAATCAGTCTATAGCCTGTAAAACCCCGGATCTTTGGCTGGGTTGTGCTCTCAGAAGGTTGTTAAACAGGATGGGAGGTGTTGCTTGCTTGTGTTTGGTTGCTACCTTAGCAAAGCTTCCACTTTCTGGTTTTGACCTCCAAAAGAAGGGGCATAGCTATTACTGTTTCCAGGTGTTGGGAAGGTTGCTGCTGTAGTTTGTGTTTTGCCTAGTTATCCATATGTCAATAACTTTTTTTTTTCCTGATATCACAGCTCCTGTGATCAAATACTTTAAAAAAAAAAAGACTTGAAAATGATGCAGATTTCAAGATCCCAGTTATATTGGATAACGTTATAATCTGATGATTTGTATTCTTTTTATTGATGTTGAATAGAAAAAGGTGTGATTACTCCGATTCTTATAGGAATCTATGTGTGAAAATCTTTGAGGAGACATGGTTGACCATATTTGTACTGAGAGTTGGGATGAGAAGCAAGAGCCAAGCTGCAGCAGTTAGTCAAGCTGCATCCAGATCCTGGAGATGAACATTCGACATTTAGCATATTTTGGGTAAAGGTTGATGAATTACGAAACAGAATGGAAATGGGTGTTTTGCCTCTGTTAATGGTTTGGTGTAGATTTCCCAAAAGCACTGAGTCATAACATGACCTGAAGTCTGGTTGGAAATCGTTTCAAAATAATAGGAAGAATCACGTGTCGCTGATGTTGAACGGTATGCAGCAGAAAAGAGGCAGCATCGTGGTGTCCTGTGTTCTGTTTGAGGGGCTTTTCCTGTAAATGGGCTGGTAAATTTTTATTTTAGATTTATTAAAGAACTTTATTACCACACTACTAATTAATCCAGTTGTGAGTATGTGAAAAGTTTGTGTGCTATGTGCTTGCTTAAGCTGACTTGCATTTAGTACTGCACATGGTGGTGCATTAGAGTGGGGATCAATTCTATCTTCATACATGAACATTTCACTTTAAATGTATTACAGCATGAGTTTTTCTCTTGATGTTTTGCTTTTCTTTTTATTTTCCCTGAACTTCTAGTTGGCTAAGCTTCTTTTTTTTTTTTTTTTTTTTTTAAGTGCATCAAGATACTGAGAATCTACCATTTACTTCTCTGGATGACTTGTTTCAGTGATTCATCTTTTCCACTATTTAAAAATAAGGCGTGCAATTATTGTTTGAATACATTTGAATGCATCTGTCTTTCACTGGTTCTTGTTATCTCGTCTGAATTCTCTATCATATCAGATTGCCTTAACACTTGATTTGTCCCTTTGACACTGAATTTTCGCTCCTCTGCATGGTGGCAGTCCCTAGCATTTAAAGACAGATACAGTTATTAAAAGACATAGTTTTAAAAGAGCATCAACAGATCGTAGATTTGCTGGGCTAACTACTCCAGGACTCTTGGATAAGTTTAACAAGTATGCTGATTTAAAATGTTTGTCTTGCAATGTTTTTTTAACATCTGATCTGGAACATCTGTTTAACAAATGAGTTGGAAAGAAAATCAATATAATGTGATACAATTATACCATTTTGAATCTTTCCAACTATAGAATGAAAGTATTTATTGAGCATTTTTGATATTCCCGTATGATTTTTAACACTTGTGCCACCTCTGTCTGATCACGGGCTTCCGCTGTTGTTGAGGTGGTGTTTGTTATTAACGTACTTGGCTGTGTCATGTGGATGTTTTATGGCTCTCAGTTTCAACACTCTGTAACTCTGATTTACGTTGATGGTGATCCAGCCTCCCCTTTTCTACATTGTTGATCTTATTTTTTTGTGGTTGTTTTTTCTTTACACTTTTTCTTTTTCCCCAAAAGCATCAGGTTTTGAACAACTAAGATGAGCTGTAGCCAAAGTTGTCCTCTTTGTTAGCTGTAGAGTTGCCTGAGCATAGAGAAATGTCCTCTTAAGGAAGTTTCAATTTTTGTGTTTTTCTGTCTGAAGGTATTCTTCCCAAACAATTTTGTTCATAAATCTTTTCAGTTTCAGAAACTTTGAAACCTCAGGAATATTCGTGTGGACATGCATCATATGTTTACATAGATGTCAGTAATCTCTATCTGGCTATGTAATCTGGTCATGATTGGTAATCCTTAGACTATCTGCAATTTCTAGTCCAGTGACTTACTCATTTTAGCTGTTATAATGGGATATGTGATAATTTCTCTGCGTTGGTTATGGTCAGTGCTGTTAGAAAACTGTTGCTAATAGTTTTTAAAAGCTGATGGTGTTGCTGGTGACTGCATAAGATCCTGAGATATGAGGTTTCATTATTGAAGACTTCAGTTTGACATTTTTCTTCCAGCACATTACAGATAGGGTCTTGCAAAAAGTCTTCCTGTTCTCTAGCTTGAGCTGATGGTCTGTAACAGACTTCTCCTGGTATCCCCTTCTGAGTGAGCTGTCACATTTAGCCCTTAGAACTACATATAGTCAGTATATCCTTTAGTTCTGAGCTATCAAGTAATGAATGTCTGAATGATGTTTCTTGAAACCTGAATTGTGCCTGCTTGATAATAGCTGGTATTTTAATTTAATCTCTAGATTTTACACAAATGGACTTTTGACTTTTTTCCTGTTGTGGAAGAAGTATAGCTGTATGATATGTATTGAGAACAGACTTGAATTTCGAGAAGCTATGGAACTTGTTGAAAGTTTTAAAGAATCTTTCTAGAATTCCAGAAGTGCATTTTGAGAGTTTAGACATCACTGTGATGTTAGCATAAGAATTGTACCTGGCATCAGATGAACTGTCATCCAGGAAGTTGTTTTGTCACTTAAAGTGGCCAATAGCAGGTGTTTTAAAGCAAGTTACAAAAAAAAATTCCAAATGGTGGAATAATCTCCATACCGTGGAGCTCCTCAAGTTCATGTTAGTTTATAATACTTTACGGTGCTGATATTGAGCTTTCTTCCCCATAGTATTTTTCTTGTTGATATGTCATTCTATAGAGGTGGGTGTTTTTCATTATGCATGGAAATAGGTAATCTTTTCACAAATTTTACAGTGTTGTATTTATAATCTACCTTCCCACTGTCATGATCAGCACTGTTTTCTGAATTTTTAAGAGTAGCTTAAAGCTCAGTAGTTACTTGAGCTGATGATTATTTCTTATCTCCTGTGCTTTAGATGCATCCACAACAAATTTGCCAACATGCCACCCGTTTACTTTTTTTCCTTTCAGTGTAATTAATCTCACATAGTATTGATGAATATAATTGTATTCTGAGTCTCGAAATTTTCCATTCACAACTGATGGATGTGACCAGTGACTACTGCCTCCTAAATGATGTGGATATACACAATCTTTCCTCCAGCCTTTTTTCTTCTTCTGCTATTGTTGACAGCAAGGCAACATCTATAGCTGAATGAAGATCTGCCTATATTTTACTGATGAAAGCTTGACATGCAGCAGAGTTGAAAACTGTTGATGTATTTTATGATCTTCCTCAACACATTCTCTTTTTAAATTATTTTCTTAAACTGTGATTACTTTTTCTGTTATCTCTGCTTGAAAAGTGTTTGCCTGTGTTCCCACTGACCTTCAGATGTGAACTTGGCCTCTTTTAAAATTAGAGACTTCTAAGCTGGTAGTAGTGCGTGTCATGTTTATTTCGTAATTGTTTTCACATCAGTGTGCTTGCTGCACTGTAAAACTGAATAAGAGGACCCAATGTCAAGGTGATACTTTGATTTCTTGTACCTTCTTGACTAAACTTTTATCTGGAGTATTCATGAGGAACATTTAGTAGTTTTGTAGAGCTTTTCATCTCTAAATGAAAATAGCATTAATCATTTTCAGTGAGAGGGAAGTGATTTATTCAAAGCCAAACAACAACTCAAAGGGGAAGCTCTAGTTAGAACCCAGATTTTACAATTTCCCACCATAGCTAAACGGGAGCACACTGTAAAATGTTTAATAAATCACACAATTTAAATGAGTTTGTTAAACAGGAGAGATGAAAATTAGCTGATACTCATACTTGTTTTGCATGCCCTGCTTCCTGTAGAACTTACATGTACTTTCAGAACAGTGACTTGGACACTTGCAGCATGTACAGCCTGTTATTTCTATTGGAACCATGTATTTTAAAAAATATGTGGGAGCCTTGCTTGTCTTTCAGTTATTCATGAGTCAATAGCATAGTGTTTCCTCCTTTAGGCTTGACTCATTTTTCGTTTACATCATTTACATGTATGCGTATGGTGCTAATAAATATGCATAGTTTGGGGAAAAGTTAATAAATTCAAATACATAACTGGGCAATTCTTTTATATATCTGTGTGTCTTTTTTTGTAGACTGAAAACTAAATCTAGTGCTGCTTGTGACGATACCTTCTAAAGTTTGTTATACCCCATAATCTTTATGTGCTTTAAGTAGTCAAGGCTAACAGGCCAAAGATTTCACCTTCTTTGGTTTTCATTGTAGATGCACATTTACACATAAGCTTATGCTGGTTGCACCCTGCCAGTTTTACTGCCTCATGGAAATATGTAGTAGATAATATTGAAAAGATTCTTTTGTTTTGAAGTGTGCAGAAATCTGGACTCCTGTAAATTTAATTTTTTATGGCTGGATTAGAAAACAGTGATGAGCACAAGTAGAGGAAAGTGCAACAACAAACGGGAAGTTTCTGACTTCCTGTACCAGAGGAAACTTGTGTCCCGGTCACTGGAAAGGTTTCTTCTGAACTCATCAGTGGTAAATGTTCATTGTGCACAAAAAGACATTTAAAGCATTCAGTCAAGACAGTGTCTTGATTGTGGAAAAAACAAACAAACAAACAAACCTGCAATAACAAACAAATAAAAAAAAGCTAGCATTTTAGATTGATGGAATGTGTGTGTTACAGTTAGGAATGTTGAATGGTTTTTCAAATGTGCTTTTCAGAGAAGGCAGACAGTTGAAAGAAAGAAGAGCATTTTATGAATTAAAGTAAACTTACCTTTTTATTTGTGAAATTTGCTTCACATTTTTCTGGGGAAGTACTTACGACAGTGTGAAATGCCCTTTGAAATTTTCTGTTGGTACTTTGCAGATTACTTTAAGGTAATTTTGGGCAGTTCTCCTTTCAAGTTAAAATTCATTCCTATATAATATTTCTGAAAAATACTGTGAGGCAGTATACATATTTTACACTTGGAACTTTAGATTTCCCTTTTCACAAGGTTTCCTTCTGTAGGCAGGATGTGTTTCACCTAGTACAAAGCTGCTTTGGTTTTTGGATTTGTGCAGTGGTCCCAGCGCTTATTTATTGTACTGCCCATGAGTTTTGATTTGAAGATTGCTTGATTCAGGTGCAAGATAACAACTGAGGCTCACCTGCAAGTCAGGGAATTGGAAAGACTTTTAAGGGATAGATGGAATGAGATGTGTGTAGGGCAGGATGTGCGTTCTCCATTTCCAGCTGATTACCAGCTGCTTGTGGCCCCTTTCATGCTACAAATTTTTCAGAACTGTATATGGACCCAGTCACTTTGCTGGTTGCTTTTGTTTCCTGCCTTTGATCAGTGAAGTTATTTGTTGATTTGACACACCTTCAAGATAAAATGTCAAGCTCCAGTTTGCAGAGATGGAGAAGCTGCCCAGTCTTTTATGACTTTTGTCTTGAGCCTTAAATACTTCCTAAGGATGAAGTGAGAGGAGTTCTGTACCTGAGAAGAAATTAAGACCTATATTGGCCAGATACAAGTTAATGTTGATTTTTAATAACTATAACTAACTGATGGTGATTTCAGACATATATCGGAACAGTCATGTTGCCTTTACCCACAGATGCAGAATCCATTTATTGCAAAGTTCAGTCCTTGTGAAAATGAGTGGGGAGGAGCACAGGACAGTTGCAGCTGCTGTCACTGGACATGCTCTATTTTGAGGTTGTGCATGACTGCAGAGGGTTGGGGTACATGTATAGAATGAACAAGTGGCACTGTCAGCTGTTGCAAATCCAGCTGAGATGCTGTGTTACTTCAGTAGCACCCCTGTGCACTCCACAGCCCCAGTGATTGGAGAAATTCCTAATTAGTTTTTAGTATGCTATACATTTTTGTTCTTATCTTTAGGGATTTTAGATAAACTGTCAAAGTTCTTGTATATTAGAAGAAAAATACATAGTTCTACCTATAAGTCAATATTCAAAACTGACACATGCTGGGAATTAGAGCATGCTGTTGCTGTTTCATGGCTGTTGGGTGAGACTAGATTTTTACATTAATTTACAGTAATAGCATATGATCAGTCATGGTTATAATTTCCACTGTGAGTAATTTTATCTGAGAAGAGGGGAAATGTGGGATGAGTGAACATCATTTTACTCTTTATAACAGCTTACCCAGATTGGGATAAAAGTATGTTGATAGGCTCATGCTATAATTTTTGGAGGTTGACTGGAGTTCTTCATTTGCTAGAGCTGCTGTTATTTATCATTTAGTCCATAAGCATGTTAGACATCTCCTAAGACAGATAGTCAGTCTTTTACCAGTGTTTCAAGGTAGCTTTCAGTAAGACTCAGGGTAATGTCTTATTTTCTATTATGCTCAGAAGCTCCAGACTCACATCGTCCCCTTCCAGAAATAATAGATCAATCTGGCTCAAGCTATGCAAGCTTGAGAAAGAAGAACGGCTGGATAGGAAGTGGCTGACTAGGGCTTAAACCAGTGGGTTTAAGAGGAAAATCTTCAATGTAAAGCTTATTGACAGGCATTGAATAGCTTAACAGTGAGCATTTCTTTTAGGTCCCTTTTACCTGTTTCTGTGCAGTCTCACTCCACCCTAATGCTTGCAACCCTGGACTTTCCTCAGCGTGAAAGAATCTAGCATACTTCCAAGATTCCCCCTTCTGGAAAAATGAAATAAAATCAAACCCAAGAAAGCAGAATGTGTTTCTTGAACCCTTGCTGGCCATTATTCTATTTTGGTTTTTTTTTTATAGTATATGTCTTAATGTTTTGTTTGCCTGATGTTTGTGCATGTCAAGCTCCTCTGCCTCTGTGTTTTCAAGCCATGAATAGGTGCAGCTGTGACAGAAATAATTGTAAGGTGATGTTGCGGGTTAACCACAGTAGGCAGCTCAACACCACATAACTGCACACTAGAAAGGAGATCACAGAATCATAAAATGGTTTGGGTTGGAAGGGATGTTGAGCAAGGAAGACCAAATACACTGCTAATCAAGATAGTTTCAGATATTGAAGCACATATTGCCTAACTGCATTTGTGAGAGTAATGGAAGACATAGAGTTTTACAAGGGTTTTTACTAAGGTCGTCGTCAATTTTTGTAAAAGGCTATGCAGTGATAAAGATGCAAACAGAAAGAACAATGTAGAGTTACTGGCGAGAGGCATGATCGTTAAGTCTTAACACATATTGAAGACTTTGGCAGCCAGTGAGTTGAGCGTTGTAGAGGTTACTCACTGCATGGATTGATTAGGAGGTGAGTTGGATTGTATGGGTAACTGGGGAAAATGAGAATTTTAGATGGATAGGCAAGTTGACTCTTATACATATAGGTCTTATTAAAAATAAGAACAAAGTTTCAGATGAGATCTGAATATATTGGAAGATGAAGAGGAGCTAATAAAGATCATCTCATTTTGAACCTGAGTGGTGGAAATGGTGACGAAGATATATTTGGTACTGAGAGTGAGAAAGTATTCAAGGATTTCTCATTTTTCTCAAATATTCAGTTTGCTTTAGGAAGAAGGTTATCTGTAGCAGTACATTACATCAAGCTGACGCTCTTTCTGATGGGTTTGGTATACTATTTGTACTTTATCCTCTAATAGAAAAAGACTCAGGTTGCCAGCAAGTCTCTAGATTGCTAGTATTTTATTTCGGCTAATGTTTCTTACTCACCCTGGCCAGACAACTTCTAAAATTATTATTCAGGTTAACTTCAGAGTAAATGAAGGTTGGGTAGCAGTTTCGTTTTTTTAACATGAGAGAATTTATCTTTCAAAGCCCCGAGTTACAGTTTGCAATGATTTAATCATTGAAAAGTATCCTGAACTGACAGCAATAAATTAACTGCCATTTCACTTGAGACTAATTCCTGTCTACAGTTAAGAATTTTGCTTGGTGAAATGTTATGGCCGCGCCAATTTTATTCTTGTTCATTTTGCCTGGGTTTTGAAGGAACTGAAGCAAATGTCCGGAATTTCGTTGTAGCAGCTGGTAATGGGTTTGTCATGATTCATTGCTGTGTCTGTTTATAGATCCACTGGATACTATGGGTTTCCAAGTAGTCCCTTCTGAGATGCTAACCTCTTCCCTGTAACTTGAGATACGTTTCTGTACTTTCAGTGTCTTTACAGAATGTTTCAAAGTATTTTTACTTCCATTTGACCTTTGCCTTTTCAAACAACATCTGTGGCACCATTATGATATGTTGACTTGAAGACACAGGCAAAGGATGAATGATAGTGAAATGAGAGTAAAATGCAAACAGAATTTCTAATCACATGTACATGTAAACAAATGAAAAAAGATTTAACTGACATCTGTCATCTTGCATAGGTGAAAGGCAGAGGGAGAAGCTCTCTCTTCCGCACCAGACATTTGCTTGAATACCTACCTCTTAGAGCTTCAGCTCTACCATCCAGCCTTTTAAGTGTTTCTGAAGTGGACTGTCTTAGAGCCAGAGCTCAAAGTTCAACACCCTGCTGTAAGCCCTGTCATCTGTGACACTTGGTCATGGATCATCTGACTGTACTGGACCTTCCTGGGCATTTCTGAATCCATGGGCGTGTATAAGTTACAACAGTCCTTGAAAGACTAGTTATTTTATTAGTACTACCATTAAAGAAAAAACAACCAAACAAATGAACACAATCCCAAACCTCCTGTGTCCTCAGCTGACCTGGTCTCTTGAGGAGAATTTCTTTGTGACTTCTCTAATAGAAAAGTTCCAGCTTCCAGTCTGGAAGAGCTGCCCCTTGTTAGTGACCCAGCTTCACCTTGATGATGGAATGGCAGAGATCCGTCATCTGTAGGTCTAGACCGGGGCTGTCAAGCTCATTTTCACTGGGGGCCACATCAGCCTTGTGGTTGCCTTCCAAGGGCCAAATGTATTTTTTAAGACTGTATCAATGTAACATTTATACATGCATCCATGTAACACTTATACATGCAACAATGTGACATTTATACAGTCTTAAAATTACATTCAGCCCTTTGAAGGCAACTGGGAGGCTGATGTGGCCCCTGGTGAAAATGAGTTTGACACCCTGCTCTAGAGGGAGTGGCAGTCATGAGGTGAGATTAAAGCTGGCCTTTTGTTTCACTCTGCCCAAGTAAAACTTCATTTGAAATGCCATTCATTCCGTAGAAATATAGTGAGGAGTGACTGGTAACCATGAGGGGCTGCTCGCTGTCTGCCCCCCTGTACACATTGTCAAAATCCTGCCAAGTGATGTTTGGCAGGAACTGTAAAAGGAAAAGTCTGTCACCAGAAATAAGCAAATAAAAACCAACACTGTACTGATGTGAATGGCTACCATGTTCTGCCCAAAACAGAATTCTCTTTTTACTTTGATTTTTCTCTTTGTACATCTGATCCTCACACTTTTTAATGTTCAGTGAGGCTTGTATAGGCCAATTGATAATGTATTACTAAGGAAAACTCATTCATTAACTGAAATACTTTTACATGGTCTCATGCATCTTTGACCATTCAGCTGTGGTGGATCTTGACATATATGCTTGTGTCATCCAGTCTGTCTTGGTTATTACAGTTCATGAAATGTGTTTCCAAGTACCACCTGTTCTCTTAATTATCTCTAAAGAATTTAAAGGGAAAAAAAAAAAAAGAGTTGTTTTTTTGCCCTAGTAGCTATTGGGAGATTTTCAATATTTAGTTGGTGTAAAAGATGCGTACACATAAAGGCATTTTAGAATTCTAAATTGGATACATAAACCTCATACATATGCATAGTATTATATGTAAATTATCTCTTTGCTTTCAATGAATCTTGATCCTAAGGTGTCTGGAGCACTCTGTCCAGAAAACAGCTGCCATTTCTAGAACAGCACTGGAATGTGCATACATGGGGAAAAAAGACAGGAAAACCTGTTCTGTGATAGCTCACCATGTGAACTCTCTGCTCGCATGCTGTTAGTGCTGCCTTAGTCCATCAGAAATTTTCTACAGTCCAACAGGTGGACAGTATTTACTAAACTAAAGTCTACTTGTTAGGCATTGCTACCCTCAGTGACTGATTTGTGGATGACAATGTTACAGCAGCTGGTCTTGTATGACAGCTGACAAAATGGTTCTTTCTTAGACTTGGACTCTGAGAGCACAACAAAGTTTTGAAATAAGCAGAAGTAACAGTAAATTAGACTTGCATTTATTAAGAACTTTCACTTGATATCTTTAGTTCTACAGCTCAGTCACTTGATCAGGTATACAGTCAGTGAACTGGGAATTTTTTTTGAGTAGTCCAGCATGTGGAACAAAGGAGGGCTAATTAACAACTAGGGCTTTAAATGGTGACCCAGACTAATAATTAAATGTACAAATATCCTGGTAATCCTTGAATGATGTAATCTTTGCGTTATCTTGTTATGTGACTAGAAGACAGAGATGCAGCAGATTTCCTTTTATGTTTAAGATCATGTGAAATTTGTATCTGTAGTGCACCTCTTTTGATCCTGTAGGTAATAGCTCATAATAGAAAATGTTAAACAACTTCAGGATACATTTTTGAAGTTGATGTATTTTGCATTAGTAAAAGTACAGAAGATTGGGAAGTACAGGGTATAAAACTTAAATGGACATTATTCCTGCTGTTTATGGTTGACTTGGCTTCATATTTAGATTTTGAGTTTTAACAGATTTTATTAGTTAAGCTAATTGGTTGTTGAATGTTGTTGTTAGTAAGTATTACCTGCATTATGTGTATAAATTTAGGTTAAAATGAGATGGATATTTGTGATGGTAAGCACTCTGGATAGGTAGCCTATGCCATCTCACAAGCAAAAGGTTTAACGAAATTGGTTTACTGTGAAGTAATATATGTGATGCTGTACATTACTGAAACCAGTTTTAACAGTAGGATGGATAATTACTTGAATGCCGTGTACTTTTTAAACCTAGTTCACTTCTTCACAGCATATACTCTTTGGCTTTTTCTAGCATTTGAGAGGTTTTCTGTTGTCTTGCTTTGCTGTTCTGAAGGCATTTATCTCTGTTATGGAAATTAATTGATCTGACAAGGGTCAGAGGAAATATCTAGCTGCTGGTTGCCCATATGTTTCTGCTGCATGTCAAACAATGCAGTTGTTATCGTTATGAATTCTTACGTAAAACGGATAATGAAGTGCTGATATGGCTAAGTGAGATAATGCATTGCTTTCTGGATGCCTGCTGAGTAAGCACTTAATTCATGAAGTCCCGGGCTTCTGGATGCTTAAGATTTGTTCCAGAAAGAAAAAGATGGTCTGTAAAGTCCTGAGTGACTTTGGAGATGCAGAAACCTGCAGCTAAACAAACTTGAACTGACCCATATAGTTATAATTAGAATGAATTTACTGGAGGTGACAGATGGGAAGAAGAGGGTGTGCCCCAATCGGTTAAGTTAAACTATTGTCTACCCTTTGTTTCTGGCTATGTTTCTAGTCATTAGGTGTTTACTTTTGCTGTCACACTTCTGTAGTGTTCATGGCATCTGCAGTTTTTAACATTAGTTTACTTGGCATGGGTTAAAATTAATTTCAAATGAAGTAATATCTAAAATGAGAAAGTAGACATTGATGAATTTGGTTTTTAATGACTAGCAGCAGAAATATTATAAATACACTGGAAAATTACACTGGAAGGGATTGTGTTGAAAGTTGTTTAGTGAATGTAGGCTTTTTTTAAAATTAGAATTGTTTGCATAGTAAGGATGGGCAGAATTATGTAGGACATTAGAACTGACGCTGAGAATCAGAAGTTCAGGAAGGACAACTAAGGATAACTTCTGAAAAGAAAATATGGTATTTTTAATTGCCTTTATTCGAATTAAGAGCATGAAATAATGTATTTTAATGCTTAGTCTTTAAACGGGATGAATTTTAGATTCTGGTCTCTGTCAGTGAAGTGTTTTATCTTGAAGTCTTGTAAGTAACAATCCAATTTCCATGACTAATAAAATATGGATGCTTTGGAGTTTAGTCAGTGAACAGGTCTGAACAATTATTTAGATTTAGGTAGTGAAACAAAAAAACATTGGTTGAAAGCCACTTAAAAGATGATTAAAACCTTTGTCGTCTTGGTGCTGGGATTTAGGCGACAGCAGGAAAAATAAGATTAGTTAGGAAAACCAGTCCCATGGTTGTTTATGGGCCTAGGTCATATACATTTGCCTTGCTAATGCCTGTTTAGTTTGATTAAAAATATCCAGAGCTTATGACATCAAAAACTCCACTGTGTGGAAAAAACAAAAGGATTCCTTACTGTTGACTGCGGTGTTATGTTTGTCTTTGAAGAAACTGACTTGTTTTACAGTTTCAGTCAAAGATCAACATGATCATTTGAGCCTTGACTTTCTCTTCCAGGAGTCTGACAGAGCTGGCGGTGTTTTTTTCCATCAGGCTTTTGTTGTTTAAGATCAACTCTTTGACTCACTGACACTATAATGAGGAGTAAACAAGCCTTATTTCTTTGAGGCAATTTGTAGTATGTTTCTAGTGGATTCTGGATTTAACAGTATTAGTTTAACAGTTGTTAAATCATGTAGCTGTAGCAAGCTACTTTACTAGCGGTAATAATTGTGTTGAGGAAATGAGTATCATAGCCTCGTATGGATGGGCTTATCTTTGGTCCCCCTGGTATCAGCTTTTGCCCTCCACTGTTACCTGTCCCCTTGCTTCAGAATACCATCTCCTCTGTTCTTCTTCTGCATTTAGCTACTACTTTGTAGACACTGGATTTCGAATGTCCTGCTAGGCCTTTTTTTCCCACTGAAAAATTCTTTAGGTTATTGCAGGTCCACGTGTGCTTCCAATCAGCTTCATGAATGGATGTTCTAATACAGGGAGCTTAAAAATATGTGTCTGTCTGAGAACAGATGCTCATAAGGTATTAGAGGATAGCATGTTACCGGGAAGCAAAGGTTTAAATTGCATGTAATGTCTGTGATTAGAGAACATAACAGTGGTGTCTCTTAAAACCACCATAAGAATCAACATCTAGGGGTATTGATCCTATCTAGCAGGTATATAAGCATCTGAAGCCTTCTGGATCTCTGTTGTTAAAAGAAAAAGACAGCACGTTGTGCCTTGCAGAACCTTTAGTATAATAAATGTAAGGGGTTTTGTTTGTTTGTTTGTTTTAGAGAAAATTATTGAATTTGAGATTACATTTATTTATTTATTTATTTATTTATTTTTATTCTGTGTTCTAACCAAACGTTATCTATGTTTATTTCTCAGTGGATGGTGTCTATTCAATGTGCAGTTTATTGTTCATTGATGACATTTTCAGCAGGCCTGAAAGTTATGGTAATTAGGTAACAAGAGTGAAAGGAAAGTTATCCTGGCATAATTATTTGAGAAAATTTGCCTGTTTTGTTCCAAATTCCATATGGGGTAGGCTAAAGCATTATTTCCATGATTTTACGGTACTTCCACGCAGTCATTAATTGATGTTGAAATCTACTGTTAAGAAGAGAAATTACATATTGAGAATAAAGAACAGGTTATCTGCTTATTTACCTGGAAATAAATGAAGATTTGATAATGCTGGATACCCTTGACTGGGGTTTTATTGTGAAGTTTTACATAAGAAAGTAATTTATTTAGGATAAGGAAAAGATAAACCTTCTTTCATGCATCCCAAGGTTAATATATTTGATTTGGTCTTAGGTAAACCAGCAGTGCGTGTTACTTGATTTGACGTTCTGTGAGCCATTCCATGCAGACATAAGTTTTCCACTCACTGAACAAAAAGATCAAGAAGGAAAAAAGTCTCAGATCGTAGTATCACATACTATTTTGGATTGGAAGGGACCTTCAAAGGTCATCTAGTCCAACCCTTTGCAATGAGGTGGGGCATCTTCAACTAGATCAGGTTGCTCAGAGCCCCATCCAGGCTGGCCTTGAATGTCTCCAGGGATGGGGCATCTACCACTTCTCTGGGCAACCTGTGCCAGTGTTTCACCACCCTCATTGTAAAAAATTTCTTCCTCATGTCTGAATCTCCCCTCTCTTAGTTTAAAAGCATTACCCCTTGTCAGGCCCTGCTGAGAAGTCTATTCCCATCTTTCTTATCAACCCCCTTTATGTACTGAAAGGCTGCAATAAGGTTTGCGCAGAACCTTCTCCTCTCCAGGCTGAACAGCGCCAACTCTCTCAGCCTGTCCTCACAGCAGAGGTGTTCCAGCCCTCTGACCATTTTTATGGCCTCCTCTGGCCCCTCTCCAACAGGTCGATGTCTTTACTATACTGCAGGCCTCAGAACTGAACATAGTACTCCAGGTGATGGTTTAGAAACACTAAGTCAACAAAACTCTTGCATGATGGAATGGTGGTGCTGTTGCCAGCATTTTTTTGGCTACTACATCCGTTGCTACAGCAGTCCCATTGGTCATAGGAGATCAGGTTCAATAAAGTCTTTTTTGCACCAGGGAATTATTTTGTACCTGTTACCTCCTAGACTAATACTGGAAATTTTGGGTATGGAGTGCTTATAATAAGTCTCCTGTGTAATAAAGTTTCCTGCTATAGAAATTAGAAATTAACTGAGGCTACAAGTGGAGTTCATGGCACCTACATGGTGGGTGAATACTGTCATAATAGAGAATTGAGTAGCTCTGTGTTTCTCTGACAATGCACGTTTTTATGCGAAGTGGAGCAGAGATAAGAGAGTACAAATGGCAAAGGAGGGATTGGTTTGTCTACTTTGTGTTGATCCTCAAACCGCATGCACCTTAGTACAAGGAGAGTACTGTCTGGTTTTAGTCGTGACAGTAAGGTTCTTTTTGATTGCAAGCTGCCTTTATAGATTCAGTAACAGGCATGATCACAGCCAAACACCAACCAAACTGGAGACTAATAAAAGCTGCAGCTCGAGTATCTCATTTTTCATTCCACTGGTAATTGTAACTATAGGGAAGGGTCATACGTAGTTCATCAAGCAGTTTAATTAATCATTCTAAACATAATAAAAGAAAAAATCAATCTGTATGTATGTATTTAGTTGAATTAGCTTTAAAAAACATCGATACAAGTATGTTTTGTTAATTGTCAATTACTATAGATAGTGGGTCCTGATTTAGAGGGGGCACAATGAAAAGAGTTTTTATTTAGTTGAAAAAAATTATTTTGTTGTTTTTAGATGACATTGGAACTGAAATACATAATCTATAATGCCTAAAGAAGAAAAAATTAACAGCTTTTTTTTTCCATGTAAAAATTAGATATACAGTTGCTAATCTGAAGCCTTTTACCCAATTAAATTCTGATGTAGGGAGTCCTTTTCCTCTTTTATTGTAAGAACTTATATTCTTCTGTATTTGATTTCATCAATTAATTGGTAAACCTGGCTCAAACATTTTCTTGTAACAGTTAGAAAAGAGGTTAGTGCATTACTATTATATCATGTAAAATATTAGTTTGCCTTAATGAGAGATTTAATTTTAGTTAAAGGAATGTAAATAGTGAATGTGTACAAAATATGTCAACTGAGTCTTTGGCTAAAATAAAAAAATGAATTTTTGGACATTCAGACTTAAAGATATATTTTAATTCAGGCACAATGATCTAGTTAAATCAGTAGTTCCTGTTCCCATAATAAACTTAATTCTGTCTTCCTTCAGGTACTTTATATAGCATAGTATGTAACTATGTAACTTATTTCCAATAGGATACCCACTAATGATCATTGTCTTGAAATATCTTTTGAAGTCTTCACAACTTTATTTTCCAATGCCCTTTGTGTTTAGGTTGTCTGAATTAAAACAAAACAAACAAAACCAGCACCACCACAAAACAAAGAAACAAAAACATTATAAAAAACAAACAAACAAACAAACAAAAAACCAAAACACACACACAAAAGTAATGGCAAGGGACTTTGTTTTTCCTACTTACCACTAGGGTAGGTAACTTATCTGCTGAGAAATAATACCAGAGACTTAAATGCTGCCATTTGAGTTTCTGTTAGTTAAATCTTCCCTCCCTTTTTGCTGTTTTATATTATGCTGACAAAATTACAGCATTTTCAATGATTAATCCATTCTTTTTCATACAGGACTGGTATTCATGAGCCTTCTAATGTATCTGAGTAACTTACAGGACATAGAAATTTCTGACATGTACTATTGTCTTTTGCAGACCAGGTGTTTCTATCCCTTTATATTTAAAGGTGAAGCCCTGGTTTCTTTTTTCACTAGTACCATATTATTCTATAAATCTAGTAATCTGTTTGGGCATTTGAGTTATAAAAGTGTTCCCAATCTTACTGTAGTGGATAAACCAAGTTCTTTAGTACAGCGCTTGCTAACAGAGATGGCCACTTTATTGATGAATATGGAAAAAATGTATAGTCCAGTGCTTTGTTCCATTCCTCTAATTTATGACACCAGTAATAATGGATGATAAATGAGATATCCAAAACATTAATAAATTATCTTAAGAGGTGTACTAAATCAAAGAGGAGGAGACTGAGAAATAATCTCATATAATGCCTCCAAGAAAAGTAAGCTAATTCCAGAGTCATTTATTCAGTGATATGCAAAAAGCCAGAGAAATTTGTTGAAATTAAACTGCTATAGTTAGTATGATGTTAATATAACTCAGCGTTCCAAATGCGCTATTCTAGACATTTGGATCACCAGCTTCAGGTGGCAAGAGATGTAAAATGTGTAGATTAAAATCTTAAATATTTAAGTTAAAACGTTGAGTTTAAGCATGTTTAAAATAAAATCCAGCAATTTTATCCTAAATTGATGATGCTTACATCCTCTTCCCTCAATTCAGCTATCCACTAACAGGGTTGAAATTTGCAGCAGTTTTCTGCTGTGGTTTGCATTCAGTAACTGGATGATTTTCTGTGAAATATATTCATTTATTCTAAGAGAAGCTGTGCAGCCTATTTTTTTTTTTTTTTTAGCAGTGAGTTGTCACATTTTGTCCAGTTGGATGCCACGAGTAATAGTTCTCCCAGTGACACTGGCTACCACAGAAGGAATCTTCATGTCAGAAGGGCCATTTGGCTGCTTACAAAGTATTCAATGTACCATTTTGCTATAGACAGGGGGCATCAAAGTGGTGGGTCAGTTTTGTGCAAACAAGCTATTGGCATTCTTGTTAATCTGTTTCTTGTTAATAAGTCTAGTGAAATTTAGTCACCGTTATTAAATGGGATGAGATTTAGCAAGTATAAATGCAACTGCTGTTAGTAGAAATAAAACATCCTGGAAGTTGTATAAGATTTTCCATTTCACAAGCTGACAATTTTGAAATTCTATGAATGTGTTTTGTTGTTGTTGGTTTGGTTGGTTGGTTGGTTTTTTGTTTGTTTGTTTGTTTTCCACATTTAGATGACCTGTGTGTGGGTTTAGATCATTTTGTCACCAAAACGAACAATATGTCCTTTGTCCTTCTCTCTTTTTTGGTATTTTCTTTCCATGTCTTTACTGGGGTTTATATGGCTGTATGGGACTGATACAGCTGATGGGTATAATATATTTTTTGTTATTCTTGTTGAGGTTATGGAATAGTTAAATGTTTTTGGTGTGGAGTTAACATCATAAAGACTATGATTTCTACGTCAAGGACAACAGAGAAACTTTTTCCTTCATTTCTAACCAAAGTGAATCACATTTGGATACAAGTAGTTACTCTTACCTGTCTGGTTGTATTGAACTTGCTATCTATTTCCATGTTTATTTGTTATGTATAAAACAGTGTAAAAGAAAATGTTACTGGTGTAATTCTTGACATAAAAGTTGTCATCAGAAGTCACTGGTTGCTTTCTACTTTTTGTTCCCTCTCAGGTTTTAATAAGTATACTGAGTATTTAGTCATACTCTACTTCTAATCATTGATCTTTATGATGAGTAATTGACATACTTTATTAAAACATTGAGTTGTAAACAGTAGTTTTTTTTGTTTCCACCTTAAACCAAGTTCAGGAATCTTGTGAAAATGTTAATATTAATTCTAACTTTAAATGAATGTGCTGTATTTATGAGTCAGACTAGCACTGCTTTGGCTCAGTTAGCCCATACTTATGCAGTTGTTAAATTTTACTTGTTTTTCTCTGTAGCTGACGTGACGAGGTCTGCAATTTTTAACACTGTCAAGTTTAAAGAGAAGTGGAGGTTATCAAGCATTTTTAGAAACGAGGAATTTTGTCTATTTTCCAAGTTCATTAGAACTTAGCACATAAAGAATATCTGTAGATTTTCTTCTCAGTGTATTTGTCTTACCTTTCATGTCCTGCTATTTTCTTCTGGCCATTTATATTTGAGTTTCACATATAACTTTAGAATCTTTACTTCACCCTTCCATTTATCCAAAGATCTGCCTTGGCTACAGAAGTAATAAACCCTATAGTCAGCCTTTAGGGTGATTAGCTTGCAGCACTGCAATGTGCAAAAGAAACGAGGGGCTTTCTGCTTCGATATCTGTGGTGTTAAAATTAGGTTAGTGATTAGTGTGGGATGAATTTCCCCTTTCTGCAGGTCTCCAGACTTTCTCATTATGTTCAGGGTGAAATCCAGGATCTGCTGGACACCAAGAATGGATATCCCAGTAAGGGAGCGATTGAAGAGAATTTATTTGCATTACCAGTATTTACCATCATGCCAGACCTTAGTTTAAGAAAAGCAACTATTAAGAAAGCAACAGAATCATATCATATGTTCAATAATTCTGTCATGTGCAGTGTGAAACCAAGACATTTTAAAAATCAGAAAAGTCCGTTAAACATTGTTTTAGAGATTAAGGTACTTGTTCATGATTGTGCTAACATGGCTTTAAATTTCTTCTGTCCATGATACATCATAGGAATTTGAATCAGCTTTATATAGCTGAGTGATCTCATGTCTTTATGCTGTGTTTTGTTCTGGAGAATGTATTCCCGAATTTTGTAATGGATAAATTTCACTTGAAATTAATTGGAGCAGACAGCCAAAAAGGTAATGGTAGCGGAACCCAGACTGTATGATGCTCACCTGGATAAAAGATGAATATACTGAACACATCATTCAGTTATTTATAGGAAGTAGAAAGATTCTGTGTTTTCTGCAGAAATTACAGTATCTGTATCGGTGTTAAGATATACCAAGAAAGGGATTAGTCAGTTCTTGCTTTACCAGAATTGGAGCATAAGTCCACCAGCTACTAAGACCTAAATCGGGAGAGCCCTTCTATGGAATAAGAGATGATTTGATCTTTTTGAGAGCAAAATGCAATATCCACTCTCTTTTATATTAATATATTTAAAGAACAACCACCATTAATTGTGCAAGATGACGATTTCACACTGTAGAAACTTAAAAAGACATACTGTTGAAACTTTAAAAGTAGTCAGTCCTTCCTATGCAAATCTGTGCAATTTGTAGTTTTGTGTTTGGTGCTTCAATAAATAGAACATTTGAAATAAAAATGTAATTGCAAAGAATAAATTTTCGGCTGTGTAAGAAAAAAAAAGTAAACTCATTCAGTAGTACATTTTGTGACTGCAACGGAGGAACGCTTTGGCCTTAGGCCTATTACTTGAGAAATATGGATCTTATATGTAGGGTTGTATTCTGTCATGCATATGACATTTGAGTGATTATTAGAATCAAGAAGTGCACAACTAATGTTCTTTGAAAAAGAGAAAAGAACTTTAAGTAGCAAAATGTGAATAGAAAATAACTAAATTAATTCTTTGCCCACTCCATTTATTTAAAGATTAATTATGTTTCATTGTTTCTAATTAATATACAATGCATTGTTTAAATAGAGTAGTAATTTTTTTTAAACACAATAGAAGAGTGTCTTTAATTGGAAAAATCAAATTTTGCTACCAGAATAAAGATCCCATAGTTTGGATTACTTCCAGGTTAATGTATTATGGAGAAGTCCACAGTGAATACTGCAAATCAATACAATGAAGGGTTAATTGTGAAAACTGATATAAGTTTTATTTTCTTATAAATCAAGAGGTTGATAAAATGTACGCTTACTGTTGATCATTAGAATACAAAACTATCTGTTAAAATCAATTAACATGCATATCTGATGACTGATTATATAAATATGAAAGTCAAATAATTGTAATCGTTAACCATGGCTTCAGGTCATATGAGTTGTCAGCTCAAAAAAACTAGAGGAGAAGGAGGTTGATTTGCATATATTTAATGTGGCATGCTGTACATGTGGGAATTTGAGATAAACCTTTGCTAGTAATCTGCTTGTTTTTATCTAAAAATCAACTAGGAAATGTGGGTCATAACAGTCAAATGAGCTGCGTTGTATTGATAGCAGTTGATTCGGTAGCTTGGGATTTCACATTTTACTATATGTTTTAATATTTTAAAATTGATTTTTTACAAAGAGACATTTGGAAGAAGCTGGTTAAGAAGTTATTCAAGAAATACTCAAAGTTCTTACCAGCAACATACTCAAAATTGTCATAAAAGTGGTTGTAAGACTGGGTTACTTTTACAGTTTTCAGTTAGACTTATACAATATGGGTAACAAGCACCAGTTCGCTTTTTATGATAGAAGAAATCAGAGGTATATTAAAAATTTAAATGAAGTACTTTATTGAGTCACAAAAGTATCTTTCTATGTGAAGCGAACAGATAATTTTTAGTTTAATTGATCAATTGTATTTAATAGTGGAAGGAAAGCATGGTAGAGGAATGAGCTTTCTGTCCTGGAAAGGATTGAAATATTATTTAAGTTCTTGAATGTTATAATCCATTGCAGGGTTTTGTTTGTTTGTTTTTCTTCCCTTCATTGATAAAGCAAAATATTCTATGTAACTCATAACAATTCAGGGAATCCTTGAAATCTGAGTCAGAATATAGTGGTCAGTACATTACATTGCCTATAATTTGGTTACGCATGTCTCTCCAGGCTTTCTGTTTTCTCCTGCGTTTACTCCCGAACTTAAAAAAAAGAAAATTCCTGATCAAAATTTTGAAATTGTATGGTAATCTCTTTGTCAAATTTCTGTGGTTCACGAGTTGCCAAGGGGAGGAGCAGCAGTATGCGCTTTCCTTTGATCTGATTTATACCTGCAAACTGAGAAACTTTCTGATGATGGCAATATCAGGAGGTGAAGAAGAGGCGATCTTGTTGCTTGGTGCTTTTTACTGTGACCTTTATTTATAATTTTGCCACTGTAAATACCTGAAATTTGTTCTTGCATACGTGGTACAGTCATGTGGTACAATTGAGCTCCTTGCATTGTCAACCCAATTAATTTAAGTACTAGCAAGGCGGCTTCCTTATTGTAGCATTCAGCTTCTCAGAGCACAGAACACACAGTTTGTCTTTCTAGTGTTCTTGCCCTGTGAAGTAGCCCCGAATGGCTCTGACTTTTGCTTTAGTTGTCCATTGACCAGTCTTTTCAATGATCTGTTGAGTAAAGGCAACTACGCTGTGTTTGAGGGCTGGTGGGGGGGAAAGGACCAGCTGGTAGGACAGAGGAATGGAATAGCATTCAGTTTCTGTCCTTTACTTCTTGTCTAGGATGGAATTTGCCTGTGATTGCAAGAAAGAGAAAGGTGGCTCTATCCCAGGTCATTGGCTGTTTTGTCTTCTTTCTCTAAATTATTTACATGTCTTTTTGAGCAGGGAATTGTGACCTTCTAACTTAAACAGAAATAGTTGTGTACCATAGAGTAGAAGCACAAATTAAACATGAAAGTAATTAAAAACGAAGCAAATTTTAAAGGAAAGGAGGAAAAAAGTGTTTTTAAGACATTGCAGTGTTTTTAATGACAGTTGTAGCCCTACTGCAACCCGTTGGTGAAAAATCACTTTGCTACCAGACTGCCAAGATGCAGATGAATGAAGATGATCTATGTCTAAGTGATACTTCCTAGAGAAGGTCTGATTCCAGAATCTCAGATAATTCCTGAGCTGTTGCATGTCCCAGTAATCCTCAAAATCTTTTCATGTGTGAAGGTATATACTGCTTTTACAAGAATCCATTCCTTTGAAAAAAGAAGAATTTGGGATACGTATGATTTGTTTTGAGGCTAGATGAGACTTGCAGATGTGGTGTGGGAATTGTCATTTTCAAACAGAAACCTGGACACTAAAAGAGAATACCATAGCAAAAAAAAAAAAAGTCCCATTTGTCCCACTTCAGAAACATATTTTGAGAAAAAAGTGCTTCAGATTCCTTAAAATATTGAAGTTTTTTGTACTGTTGTGTTCTGAGTCTTGCAGCCTTGTTAGCTCAAAGGGGAGGTATGCTTTTTCATGATGACTATATTTGGCCAGGAGGAATAGTCCTTTTTAAAGCAAATTGAAATGAGTGTATGAGAGCGTGAAATTATCAGCAGCGCTGGTGCACATTTACATTACTTCTACATACTCTTTTGAATGACCACACAACAGAACAAGTACTTCATTTCCACTGTGTTGATTTTTCTTGACAAAACATGGCATTCTATCCAAAGGAGGGTGTTTAGCCAAGATAAATATAAAATTTATGATTAAGCAAAGTGTTTCCTTATTATAATCCCTAAAGAGAATTTGAGACTTGTTAAATATAATGTGCCCAGGTAGTTTTAAGAGTAAATTATCCTTTATAATTTTAACTGCTGAACTACAACAACACCATCAACCGTTTGAGATCTTACTAGCAGAAACAACACTACATCGTGTTTTTCTTTGAACCGAGTAGCAAAAAACCATACATATGTAAAATATATAACTTCAGATTTGATGTGTTCACTCCTTTTTACAGACCTGTAGAGAAATCAAGAATCCATGTCAGTAGCATGGTTTATAAAACCATATGTCACTCTTTCCTGTAACATGTGTTATAGAAGAAAGCAAATAAAACGTTTTCATAGGATGAGTAAAAATTGATAACATTATTACACTTCTGGCACATTTCTTTAACTGCTATGTTTATGGAATACCACTTGAAGAAAACTATGGTGACTGTCAATACTATTCATTAAAATAAATGGGAAATGAAAACTGATTCAGGAGATGAGTGGATTTTGACCTTTATGGTGCCAGCGTTGCTTTGGAGTGCAGTGTTCTAATTAAATTGTGAATGTACTTAGATAGTGGATATTAAATGATCTCACTGTATTCTTTCAAGGACTATGAACTTCCAAAATCAAGGATAACATTAGATGTCAGCCAAGTATTTTGTCCTTCTCGTGGTTTGTCTTTACATCTGAATTAGTGCCAGTTTGCACAGATTGTGTGTCAGCTTAAATACAAGAAACAGGCCTCAGTCTGCTTGAACTCGTTCCACCAAAGACTTCTAAAAACTTTCGGTAGTCTGCAAACTGTAATGGTTGTTTCACATTAAGTTGCTTTGTAGAATTATAAAACAGCTTTTCTTGTGCTTTCAAATAAAATGTTGTCATCTGCTAATGAATGAGATACCATCTGTAATAATTAAGGTTATTCTACTTGTTTTCCCCCTGCAGCAAAACTTCTGAAGGTTTGCAGAAGACAGTAAGAGAACCACCAAGAAGGCTATTGCAGTATTGTAAGTACTGCACCCAGAAAAAGAAAAAAAGATACATATATATATATATATATATATATATGTGTGTGTGTGTGTGTGAATTAAGAATGTTGTAAAGAGATTTTCATTTTTTTTTGAGGGGTGGAAATGAGCAACATAAAGGGATTACGTGTAAAATACAGAGCAGGATGTATTGTAGCAATCATGTTAATAATTTACAAGGGAAAAACTGCACTCTTGTAAAATCTAAAATTGTATCCTTGTGCAGTGTAATCAGGAATTTACCAATAGCAGTGAAAAATATTTCTCTAACCACCAAAGATTGATCTAGTTTATATACATTTGTTTATTTAAAACTATCAGAATTTAGAAAATCATTGTAGTTTTGTAGGTTTGTCATTTGTTTTAGTGACTTATTGTTTAGGTTATTTTGCAGAATTATTTATTTGCTGATTTATTTATGTATTTCATTATTTATTTATTTGATTATTTAGTAAATTATTTATCTGATGAATTATTAATACATCTTCATGACATGCTTTAAATTATTTATAACTTAATTTTGAGTTTATTGCTTTTCGACGCTGCATTGTTACTGACTAGTTTTGATTTTTTTCTTTTTTTCTTGGTTCTTGAAAATTAAAGTACTAGCTCTAAGGCAAAAGTATATTCTTTGCAGAATCCGTACATGTTTTTCAGTGAAGTAATTTACCATGTAGATACTGATTTTGTTTAGCTCTATATTGCTTAATATAACTTTTCTACTTATTTAGCTCCTGCTTCTATTATTCCATAGATATGTCAAGATCAAATGAATGACCTCTGAGGAGCAAAGATAAATGCTAACTTTAGAACACATAGAAAGAAAATAGTTCTATTTTCCCTGTATTAATTGTTATTTAATTATTCTTAAAGTTAACTTGAGATATTTTTGTCCCAATAAAATGGATGTTTTTTAAATGCGACTCTTGATATTTGAACTAATACATTTAAGTTCTAATAAGAAAATAATATATTCTGATTAATAACTCATAATGAGACTTCCTCTTTAGTGGCAGGGTTTTAAATACATGGGGAGGAATGGTGGTGTGTTTGGACACAGGCAGAAGAAGATACGTGTCTAGGGGGAAGGTGGGTAGTAGTTTTTTGGGTTTTTTTACGCACAATGTTTTTTGCCTGCATAGGAATTTATAAGCTCTGAAAATGTATCATCTCTGTGTTATTGTCTCTAAACTACTCTCAGGTTTTGTGTTCACAAAGAGTAATTTCTATTGCACAACATGTTGTTGTGAAGTCTGTTTTTGCGTTGCTTTCTTTTGCCAATTAACGAGGTCAGAAGTATCATATTTTTCTCCAGAGGGACTTCAGTGGCCGTGTAAAAACAGTGTGAAGGGCCAAATGTAGGCTTCACATACGAGCACCAGCTCTGTGGAGTTTAATACGGGTGCCTGGGATCGGGATTTGACTCGGAGTCGGTTCCAAGTGCTGGTGTTTTCAGGACCGATGGGCCTCTCACCTGGAGTTGCCTGGTTGACCTCGGTTAAGGAGTAATTCTCTGGGCAGTCGGAATCCGCCTTGCAGGGGAGCTCTGCGACCGACAGCCTGTTTCAGAGCTGTCACGAATAGGGCAGAGCAGCAGCTCCTCTGCAAAATGCCGTGTGCATAACGTGGCCTTTATTCTATGTTTAGTGCTTGAACTGAATTACTATATGCTTTAAAGTTTTAACACAGCATGGGAAGGCTGCATTGTACTTTTCAAGTTTTAGTGCTGTTGAAATACAGAAGAAATGGCCTCTGTAGACAGGTTTCACTATAGAACTTAAATTATGCATGTGTATATCCAAATTCCTTATTTTGAAATATTGAATGTATGAATATTTAATTTGTATCTTGCTTTAGTATCTTCATATGCTTGCCTAAAAGGAAGCTGTTTCCTTTGATTTATATACATGGATAAAAATGTGTGTACAGTATGTATCAATGGTTTTTCTCTTTACGGTGTTAGATGAACAGCTTTAGATAATGATAGCTGCTGATTTTTATTCTGCAGCTTGCTACCATTGTATAAAACATAAATTTGTCATATTTGTTCTATTAATCTTACTTGAATTTCAAATTCATTTGCTTTCCAGAAATATTTTCTTAATTACATATGTTAAGAAAAGTCAAGTATGTTGCAGATCTTAACGATGCAGTATTTTTGGTCTGTGCACAGTAACAAAGCTCTGAATATTATTATTTGGGGCAGAATTCCAAACTGAAATTTACGTTTCTCCTTCTTTGAATGTTTTCACTGAAGCTGAGAACTCCAAGGGAGTTCCTCAACATGTACTAGTTTATGTGATATGCTCGATGAAATTTGGTACAGTCACTCTTCTTCCCTTGTGTAAATGAGGTCTTATTATTGAATAAGACCTATTATAAGCAGTTGCAAAGGTAAATGCTGTCAATACGTTCTGCCACCCGTTTCTCGGAGTATAAAACACTTCCTGAAAGAAGTGCTACTACTGTTATAGGGTAATGTAACGCAGCTTATGTGTTGGCACTGAAAGTAGCTACTTCATAATGATGACAAGTGAAAGTACAGCCAAAGGTCACATTAAACAAGAGATTTCTTTCACACCTCATCCATTTTCTGGATGTGGTATGAAAATAGCTTTGTTCCATACACTTCAGTATGTTTAAAAAGAAGTTATCTTGAAGTATTTTTTTATGCCTTGTATATTACTTTGTTCATATTTTAAGAGATGCACTGTGGAATTCTAGCACACTAACTTCAGTGCTGCAAGTGTTTGAATTAGGTTAAGTTTTGGGTGCAGTTAGACAACATAAGTAGTATTTCATCTCACTACATTTTTTTTGTTTCCAAATTTCCTTCAAGGCATAGCTTTAAGCTCTAAAAAAGGATTATTAATGTGCAGAGCAGTATTTATATTGATGTTTTTTCGCTAACCATGGTTTTATTATTTTTGTATCTTTTAAGAAATATATGGATTTTTTTTCTGCAAATTGCAGTCTGTTGTTCAGAAATAGAAAAAGAGTGAGCCTATCCCTGTTGGCACGCTGTTTCTTAGCTCTGTTTTAAAGAGATCCCACCAGTAATATGAAAAGATATCTTACATTGTATGCTCAGTCAGTTCCCCGTCTTACACTGATTGCTAAAATAAGGTGTCATTTTAAAAACCTGAATAGTCATGTATTAAATAATGAAAATGAATCTGGCTTGTTTCACAAAGGTTGCTGAGCAGTTAGGAGATGCTCGTTGGGAAGCCTAAATCTGGTGTGTTATTGGTATGTGTATTTCTGTTCTAATCTAACTCCATAGAAATCGCAGAAGCCATATTAAGCTCTTCTTCAATTTATTCCATACAGATAAAAGAATTTACATCTCATGAGTCATATATTTCCTGTTGTATCTTTAATACAGCCATTTTTAGTATTTTTCTTGCCTCTCTCCTCTATTGGTATGCTTAGAGAATCTGTGTGTAGGAGCCTGTTATTTCACCCATGAGGCAAGGAGGAGTTCAAATCAATAGCAGTGTGTTGTTGACACTAAATGATGTTTCTTCTTGCCACAATAAGACTTGATTTTGTCATCCTAATGGCGCTAGCTTGCTTCACAGAATAAGGATCAGCACTCTCTCAAATCAAACTTTACAAGTATTAAAAAAAGTAATTTGAAGGAAATACTAGAGAATTACTCCAGTATTTGTAACCAAACCCACACATCGGCTTTGTAAAATTAATATCCAACTTCTGTTTCACTTTGTAGGGAAGCTGCTTTGCAATGCAATTTGGAAATCTGTGTTAAAGGATGTAGGACTGATCAGAGCTGACAATGATGAAGCCATGATGTTTCAAAGAGAAATGATGCAAACATTATTTAAAATAAAAGTTCACATAAAACATGGATTGTAGTAAAAAACAAACAAACAAACAAAACCCACACCACAAAATAACCACACACCGAAAACCAACAACAAAAACCCCAAACAAACAAAACCAACAACAAACTGAAACCAGCCAACCAGCCAAAGAAAAAGCAAAACAAAACAAACAAACACAACCACCACCCACACCACCCCCCAAAAAAACGCCTCAAGCTAGTAGAAATTCTGTGTGTTTCACAGTAAAATCTTTACAGCACTGTGTAGAAAGAGACTGCATGAGCAAAAAAGGACAGCCAGCAAGATGTGACCATGCTAGGTCTGGGATTGTGCTCTATAGTGTGGTCGAAAAGGAGTAAGCCGATGTTCTCAACTTGAACTAAGGATCCCACAAGGAGATGGGAGCTGTAGACGGATGGGAAGTTGAGAGGAAATAGTGTAACCATGGGAAGCAGTAGCATGATGATAGGAATTTATGGGCATGATGTTGGTAGCAACAGTGGGTTTTTGAGAAGCACAGGATCTTTTGTGTTGGACATCTGAAAGCAATAGCAGAGTTGAATCATTCTATTAAATTATTAAAATATCCTGCTCCTTACAACAATGTGCATTTATACCCGTATTTTTCACTGTACGATAGATGTTACTTTTTTCTGTCTGAAATAATATTAGGAGATATGCATGGTTAAACATTCACATAGTAAGTTGTGAAATTTAACTTGAGTATTGAACCCCAGAAACCTGTTCTGTGAAAGCCTTTTAACACTAAGCAGTTTTACTACTAGCTACAAACGTGTAGCTTTTCTATTTGCACTATTTTAATTGCTTTATATTTTACGCAAAACATGGGCTCTCAGATTTTCATAGTGTAAGCTGCAATGTAATATTTTTGGGTTTTACAATATGTCCCTTTCTCATTTCTTCTGTATTATTTTCATACAGTCACCTGAGGTAAACCGTCTGCATATCATGGTGACCTTTCCTGGAGAGGAAATGCCTCCTGTTTTGCAGGCAGTGAAAAAATCATCCTGAGAAGTAACTGCAGTAACTGTTTATATTTCAGTAATGATAATGGATATTATATAAACTTTAAGCAAACTTTTGTAGTTTTTTTTGAATGTGTGTTAACTGCAAGAAATGAGTAGCACCTAACAGAAGATGACCATCAACTTCAGAAATATAGCTTGCTGAGTTTTATCTACCTCAAATCCAGAAAGTTTTTGATGATGCTCCTTCTCATTGAAATATGTTTTGATGAGTTAGGTCAGGTCTACATCAGGAGCACTTTGCTGTTTCATTTATACTAGCAACACACGTCTACTTCAGGTGCAACTCACCAGCAAAGTGGTAATCAGAAGAGCTTAGTCTTGTTCACATGTCTCCTGCTTCTTCGTGCTGTCTCCAATGTTGAGAGAAGCTAAAAGTCAATTTTCCTAGTATAACTTACCCTTATCTCCATGAAGATAACACATATGGAATAACACCAGTATACTCTCCTGCCATGTGTAATCTTACAATATATGTTAAGGTGCCTGCCAGAATGAGCCTCTACCATCCTGTCAGCAGTACACTGAAGATGCGAGTTCAGTGAAGAACGCTGTGCCTAGTGTGGTGACTTGTCTCTAATGAAATGTATTTTTCCTTTCAGCTGATATTCTGATCTTGTAACATGTGAGCATAATTTATGACAAGCTGATAGTGGCACTGAAGTTGATGAATACATGCTCTTACAGCGTTATATTTAGTAAACACTAAACTATTTTCTTTATCCCAGGCTCTTGCACTTGACATATGGTTATAGGTGGGTTTAATGTTTCTTACACTGTTGTGAGGGTCAACAAACATTGAAGACATCCCTTATAGTCATTGTGAAAACAGCAAAAATATAAAATGAAAGAGTTTTATTATTCTTTCTTCTTTGGTTGGTGTTTATGTTTTTTCTCATGTGTATGTGACTGCCATGTTTCAGTTCACCAGAGTTTTCAAAGACCTTGTGCATCTGGGATTATCCATTTTGTTGTATTTATGTCAATTTAAACATTTGAAAAAAAGTTGGGAAGTTTTAGATTAATACTGCAAAACTGAACTTTTGTACAATAAGCTTTACCATGAATTTCATATGACTTGTGTGTTCACACGAGCAAGAAGTAATTCCCTTGCAACTGTAATATCTGTTGATAAAAACATATTGGGTGTCTATGAGTTATCTAGAAACTCAATGTATAAGCTTTTCTTCGAAATTTCTCCTAATTTGCAGCCAGCAAATGAAATTGTTGTAATTATTTGATGAGATAAATTTGGCTTTTTTCTGTTTTTATACAAAGTGATGTGTTTTGATTTTGTTTGTTTGTTTTCATTACTACATGATTACTTGCCATGGTTTATCTAAGCTATTTCTTCTTTAATTGGTTCAAAAGATAATTTTCTTAACATTTTCATTCACAATTTATGTAGAGTTCTATTTGCCTTTCTGTGCTCACTTGTACTTAATAAATATCTGCACTGCTTGGGAGTGAATATAAAAATAATGTGGTGGTGAGAAGTATATTTGGGTAAAAACCTGAAAAACAGTATCTTTTGTTTCTCTTTAACCACCTAAAATGTACAGTACTACTCTTAAGACTCTTTCTTAGAGAGCGACTTGCTTGTATGCATGTGCACGCAATAAATTCTTAAAACGATGAGTAAAACTACAAGCACATCCGAAGGCATGTTCTGCATTTTCAGTGAAACATATTTTGAATAAGTAGCTGATCTATTGAGTATGGTTGTCCATTGATTCTAAAGATACATTTTTCTGTGCTCAGACAAATCTAGATGGTAATCATTTATAATTTCTTGCCTTGATGAAAAGTAGTGATGAATAATATGATTGGAAGGAATGCATGAGTCATGAAATGGGGAGCTGGGCAATCATGGAAAAATTCACTTTAAAAACTCTCTTCTGCTTACCAGGATCCTAATGTGAGTTCAGTTTTCTGTAACATAATTCAGAAATTACAATGGTAGAGGTTTTAATAAAAGCCTTGGATGGATGAACAACTCTGTAAGTTGACCTGAACATTGCTTGGTAGGTTATAAAAAGGAGCTTTTTAACTCTTAGCTAAAGTGATCGTGGATACAATGGTCAGAGGACACTCTGTCTTCTCACCCCCACGTAAGTGTGAAAAAAAAAGTCTTAAAATATACTATAGTTAATATGGAGTGAATGGAGATCCTACGGTCCTGAAGATATCTACATTACTATAAAACAGCTTTTAAGAGCTGTTAAAATATTGATAACTTGGTAGAGCTCTTCAGAAACTCTCATTTCTATTTCGGATGTACATCTGTGTAGCCGGTCAACATTTGTACTCTTGAGTGTACAACTACACATAAAAGAGAATAAAACCAAGTATTGTTACTAAATAAATGGCTTAATTTGTCATAGAAAAAAATCCATTGTTTTTCAGCTTTTTCCCAGACTAAAGTCATCAAACGTATTAAAAAATTGCTAGGTGGAGTCAAGCAGCGGCTATGTGTCCTGGGCAGGGCTTGAAGAACCAGCTGTTGTTCTCCTTGCAGTGACCTGTGCTAGGCAGCCTAACATCTGCTTCTCTTTTCTTTCCAGTGACCCAAGCCAGATTTCTTCAAAGCCTATTGCTGTTATTTTCCCTGCAGTTGCTCATGCTGTTTTCTTTTACATGCTACAGCTGTTTGTGAAAGATTTCTTCCCTTTTTCTTTTCTGACTCATTCTTTCTGTAAATTTAAAGAGGTGATTTTTAAAATTCCTGGGTAATGTTGAGCATAGGACTGTTCTGGTTGTCTTGCTTTGAGGCATATGTCAGCAGTGTAGAAAAAGGGCAAATTATGATTTAGTTTCCAAAGGAAGGCTCAGTCTTGCCTGTGGTTCTTATGGACCCAGAATCCTGATCTTGAACTGAGTTAATTACATGCATTTAGCTTGTGACAATTGAGGTGAGACTGTTGGTCGTGGCTTGGGACAGGGCAGAGTTGAGAAACAAAAAGGAAGATATTTTGCTGGGTGAACTAATAGTATGAAAAAGATATGTGGCAAAATGCTCTAAATGAGGATAAAAGTGAAAGGCTATCAATAACACAAACCTTAGTCAATAGGATTAAGCTGACCTTGGGAAGGCAATATTACTGTATGCTTAAATGTAAAACATGAAAGTATAAGTTTGCCATTTTGGAGGAGATACGGCTTAGCTTTCACAATCATCGCCTATGGAAATTATGGAAAATCTTTTAGAATGGCTTTTTTTTCTGGTAAAAACAAGGTTGGTTGGTTGGTTGGTTTGTTTTAATTTTTTGTAAGACTTTCAAATGTTAAAGTGTGCAAGAGGTTCTTGATTGTTTGCATGTTTCATGCTGACTATATTTTAGGAAAGGTCGTGCACTTTGCTTTCAGTTTGCAGTCTTAAAATTTCTCTGGCAACTCCAAAACAGTTTATGTGGGCAAGTGATTTTTTAAAAAATACACTGGCTATTACTGAGTGACTAGAGTTTGCCTTAGCTGAAAATGCAAATGATATACATAAGATGAAAATTTTAGCCTTTCTAGATCAATGTGAAGTGCTTTTTCAGTCATCATTGTTCCGGGACAACTAGTCTAATTATTATTTGAATAGATGCTACTCTACAATATAAACTGAAGTATAGTAAGGACAATTGATTGGGAGAATCACTTCAGAAACTGAAGAAGGTAGCTTTCTGAAGCCCCTTTCTCTAGCCATGTGTTCTCACCACTTATGCAGGTTGCTTCTTGCGCACCCATGCACTCTTTTGCTACAGTAATTTTAACCTTTATTAATTTTCTGATCTGACTGCATTAGTACTAATGGTAGTTCAAGGAAGGAGTGGGGAAGAGAAGGTTGAAGGGGATAGGAGGCAGTCATGAAGCAATACTCTGAGCCAGTGCCTACATATGGTGTTAAAAGATATGCTGCCGGGTATGTAAAAGGCCAGGGTAGCAATTGCTCGCTGTCTCTGAAGATTATCTCGCCGTGTTTTGCAACAGCAGGGGTGTAAATTATAACATGTTTGGTTACTTCTAAATCTGATCTACTAATTTATACTTTTGTTGATCTTCTACAGAAAGTACAACTCTTAAGACACCAGAAAAACTAATGCAGAAAAAAACCCCCTGTATTGGCTGAAAGAAATGTGCTGTTTGGCCCAATGTGATAGGGCTTTTCTTACATAAATTCTCTGTGACTCATTTTCTCTTCAGTGTTCAAAAGTTATCTAAGGTAAAATTTTATGCATAATTTATAAGGCCTAGTTGACATCCTATGTATAGAAATTCAAATTTTTTTTCTTGTTTACATCTCCATTAGTTCATCTATCTTGAAAGCCTTTGGTTCTCGAGATTTACCAAAATTTTTCCCTGCAAAGGATTTCTTTCCAGTTCTTGTACTCTTCTGGTACAAACATGAACGTGCAAGTCATCTATGTTCAGAACTGATGCTGTAGTTAAATTCATTATACGTGTGTGCATACATATTTTGATGTTAAAGAAATACTTTTGTGTGGTTATTTAATGAAGATCGTGCTATAAAGTACAGTGTTTTGTTCACATGCTTTTAGAGTCTTCAAAAACAACAGAAAAATAATGCATGTGACAAAATATCTGAGTAAAGATTAATACAGTGATTTGGGAGGACCTACATTAACATGCTATTTAAGGTCCTGTTGCTGATTTCTATGTAATTAACACTAGTGATGCATAAATATAAATTGAATACAAATAACTTGAGCAAAAATGTTTGTGGTTTCCCTTAAATAAAATCACAGAGTCACAAAATGGTTGAGATCAGAAGGCACCTCTGGAGATCATCTAGTCCAACCCCTCAGCCTAAAGCAGCAGTACCTAGAGCAGGTTCCTCAGGACATTGTCTGGTTGGGTTTTGAATATCTGCAAAGATGGAGAATCCATGAATGGTCTGGACAGCCTGTTCCAGTCTTCCATTATCCTCATGGTAAAATATGTTTTTCTTATTTTTAAATAAGATTCTTGTATTTGTGTCCATTAGCTTTTCTTTGTTCACTGGATACCACTGAGAAGAGTCAGGCTCCATCTTCTGTACCCCCTTATATAATAATCTGAGCCTTCTCTTTGCGAGACTAAACAATCCCAGCTCTCTCGGCACCTGTTCATATTCCATATGCTTCAGACCCTTAGTCGTCTTTCAAGCCCTCTGCACATAGGTCCATGTCTCTGTTGTACTGGGGAGCCCAGAACTGCATACACTAACCTCCCTCAACTTTCTGGTAATATACTTCAAGCCATATGGACTTGTGTGTATCTGGTTAGTTTAAATATTCCCAAACTTTGTTGTGCTCCACCTGAATCAGTCTGCTGTGCCCTGGACTTTCACACTGATTTCATGGGTCTGGGATTGCTGAAGGCTTATCTCACCAGTAATGTCTGAGGTGAAGAAGGCATTGAGGATCTATTTGTCCTTTCTGACCAAGTTCCCATTCAGCAGTAGGCCCACTCATTCCCTAGTCTTCCTGTTGCTGCTGATGTACTTGATGGCCATCAAATCCCTTGCCACAGCTGGGCTTTCACTTTCCTGATCTCATTCCTGCATATTTGGATGATGTCTCTATATTCCTCTTGGGTTACCTGTTCTTGCTTCCATCTCCTGTATGCTTGCTTTTTTGTGTTTGAGTTTTGCCAGCTGCTCCTTGTTCATCCATTTAGGTTTTCTGCCATATTTGCTTGATTTCCTGCTTTTTGGGATGAACCATTCTTAAGCTTGGAGCAGGACATCCTTGACAATCAAGTACTTTTCCTGGACCCTTCTTTCCACAACCACCTGCTGCAGAATTCTTCTGAGCAGATACCTGTGCAGGTCATAAACTCTTCTACTGAAGTCTGCGGTCATGATCCTGCTTTTTGCTTTTTTCCCCTCCTCGGGATGCTGAATTCCACTATCTCATGGTCACTGCAGCTAAGGTTGCCTCCAGCTTTTACATTCCTGATCAGTTCTTCTAGTTTGTAAGTATAAGGTCCGGCAGAAGACCTTGTCCTCAATACCTCATTGACAATTTGTGTCATTAAATTGTTGTCAATGCACTCCAGAAAACCTCTGGATTGTTTGTTCCATGCTGTGTTATTTCTCAAGCAGGTACTCTCATGATTGAAGTCCACCGTTGAGGATCAGGGCCTGCAAATGTGAGGGGAGTCATAGGGATTGTTACCCAAGGGGTTGTTCCACTCATAGATTAAGTTGTTAAAGGTAAGAAGAAATAATTCCTTTTGACAAGGGAGAATGGGTAGAATATGTGGATTAGGTTAGAAAGAGTAATTACTTTCTTGTCTGATATTAGGAATTGGTCATTGGCCTAATTAGTTAGAAGGGATTTGGGGTAGAGATCTTTTTACCCAGATACTGTTTATGAAGCAAGAGATCAGTGCATATTTTGCTAAAAAGCTTAGAAAATTGCAACTAAATATTTTTAATTTCCACATGTCTTATTAACGATGCTTCTGTGAAAACATGATCATCCTCACTATTTCTTTTTGACAACTGGAGGAGGAAGGGATTGTGTGGAAGAATTGCCAACAGTCCTGTGATGCAAGGTTTCATTTTTGTCGCTGATAATTTTCTGATACTCAGTCCCTTTCAGTCTTTTACCTTCAATTAATTTTTAAAAATATATTGTTGTTAGAACTACAACTGAAGTTCAGTGATTTATCTGTTTGGTGGGTTGTTTTGTTTGTTTGTTTGTTTTTTAGAAGAGGACAGTTAGAGCATGCTAGAGACCTCGTGTTTGATTGTATTTGAGCTTCCGAAGTTGTAATATTCCAGCTTTCTTACATTGTTCTCAAGTAGATAGTGTGTCCATAATCTTAATAATTTAAAGACAGCAAAGACACATCTGAAGTGTATTCCATTCATTCAGTAGAAGAGGCATTACTTGTTCCATATGGTTGTGTCTACCAACCTGTTATCTAAAACGTGATTAGAAGTTGAGTTGCTTTCTCTCATGCTGCCTTTGTTATGCTGATCACAAGAGTATGCTACTCCATCAGTCTGGGCATTTCTTTACGTAGAACATGATTTCTCACTGAATAGTTATGCCTTTTATTTGTTGTGTGAAATAGCAAAATGAAGTAATTTGCGCAAACTTTTTTGTACAGAATACCGAAAATAATATAGCTTATGCTGCTGTTGGTATATGCTCAAAATGGCTGTTTTATTGCAGGGATGAGCTATACATTCCCCAAGATGTGGGCAACGTGAACGAGGCCTGCTTCTACTACTAAATAATAAACCTCCTTTACTCCCTTATGTAATGTGACTTCCTATCTTATCTCCATTTGTTTAATCCATTTCAGTCTTTGAGGATGATCCTTATGTGTAGAAAGAAAAGGCTTTTACAGGAGGATAGACCTGAGTGTCTGCAGATAAGAACTGTGATAATGGAATTTTTTTTCTTCAACATCAGACTTTTATATATTGCTAGCTTGACTTGGTAACTTGAATGTTAAAATTAACAAAAAAATGAAGCAATTAAAAGCCTTCTTCAAGAGGAAGGGGAAAATTGTCGATTTTTATAATATTTTTCAGGTGTTTCTATATTGATGTGGTTTACTTTTATTGATGAAACATCTAGGAGTGAGTTGCCTTTTTTTTTTTTCTTCCTCCCTGCCATGCCCCTGAGTCTTCAAGTGTTTTGAAGCCTTTATGACAATTGACAGAGGTCAATTCAACTTCTAGCAATTGTCCAGACATTGTTTAGTAGCCCTGAATTAGGTCAAAATGTTATCGGGTTCTTAATAGCTTTTTACAGATTTTTTTTTACAGTGACTGGTTTTGCTTAAAATTATTTACAAGCACTGGTAAAGAGGAAAAGAACTCTCATGAGCTTTTTCCTAGATAAAATTATCTCTCATTTGTTGTAGTCTATTGAAAATTTCTTGTTTAAGGTTCCTATTGAGAAACATACCTAGCAGGATTTGTAACTTTGGCTTACCTTGCAAACCTTGTAGTTAGCTCTGGTTGCCATTTTTTGTTGGTGGTGGACAGAAAAAGGTCTTTGATAGCTCAGGTTAAAATGTAGCTTTGGAGAGTCTTGGAGGTTGAACCTATGCCTTCTGCCAGAATAGTGACGATGGATGCATTGCTGATTTGTGTACCTCTGAGAGCGTCGCTGTGAGACTCAGGAGATGACAAGTTTGGTTCCTAAGTTGCTGCCACGAGTGCTCTGTGGCCTTCTTCTGCCTCACTTCCTTGTGGAGATGACAGATTTACTGAATGGTAAATGCAGATAAAACTAAGTGTTCCTTTCTTCTTCTTCATCTCAAGGTTTTGTCAGAGTGTACAAGTAGCTGTGATGAAAAAATGTGAGAAAATGAAACTAGATTGATGGAGGTGAAAAATCACACCAAGAGTGACTGAGGGTGAGAAAATCTGTGAACCTGTGCCTTAGGTGAAAATGTTTTGTCAAAACGAACATTTGCCAACGCAATTCTTCTTTTGGGATAAATACAATTATAAATTTACCCAGTACTGCCTTAGAGACGTTTCTTATCAGCAGACATTATTGACTATAGATAGACCCAGAATAGATCGCAACATGAAGAAATGCAGTTAGTTTCTTATACACCGATAACTAAGTATGAGAACTTCTCATACATTTTATTTGTATTCTTCTAGAGGCAGTGAAGATTTCAGTGAAACTTTCTAATTAAGGCTGATTTACTCTTCTCCTTGGGCTTGATACTTCTTGCCCGTATTTTTAAATCTCAGTTATTTTTTTCTGTTTAACCTTTGAAGAAAGTCTAGTTGAATCTACATACTTAAGACATTACTAAATCATTCATATGTGAGAGAGGTAATTTGGGAAGTTTCTGATTATATCAATAACTATGACTGCATTTCCATTAGAAGAAGAAAAAGGATTCAGTTCTCTTACCCAGATTGTTTCAATGTCTCTACTAGGCCATTTTCTGTGACCAGCTATCACTTTGTCTTGCTTTTGTGTAAGAGTATGAGCAAACTCAAGAAGTGAGGTCTGGACACACAGGTTTTTTAGCTATAAGGAAACGTGTACAGCAATAAAACGTTGTATACTTGCATTCAAGACTCTTATTAGCGGAATTGGTGTCGAAATCCATTTTTCTCTAAGTCAAAAAGTCCATGTATTTGTTCAAGGAAGATGCCGTAATAAGTTGGCATCAAAAATTAAATAACAAACCAGATTCCTGGATTTCTTTATTTATAGGGCCCATGTCCGAGTTGTATAAGCCACAGACAACATATTTTGTAATTGTTTTTTAATTTGGCAGCAGGAAGTACTTTCTTATGGATCTAAATAACTGACTCCATGGGCAAATGGCTTTTGGCTCAGTGATCTGATGCTGACATCAAGTGTATATTCCTCTTTGGTAGGCTTCCCAAAGTGTGTTCCCTCTGTCTACTGAGACCTAAGTTCTTTGAAGGCCTTTTTGGCCCAGCTGCTGGGGAAAGCTTAGATGTCAATACCTTGCCTGAGATTTAGTTTCTCCAAGTTTTGTTTTATTTACAATATTTCTTTTTTTTTTTTTTTTTTAGGTTTGGGATTGTTTTGAAGCATCCCTTTTCATAGTGATAAAAATACTCAGCCCTAATTACAGTGTCGTTTTGGGAGACTGAGTTCAGCTGTGCTTGGTTGGTTGCAGGAGATGATGATATGTGTTTTAAATGAAGAAAGGAAATATCTGGCTATACAGTAAAATTGGAATACAGATTTTGCAGTCTTACTAGAAAGAATAATTGATGTTTGAGAAATACATAGGATAATTAATTGCTTTCAAATAAATCATCTTAAATTTCCTGTGTTTTTAAATTTTTTTTGTATTGTTAAAAGCAGTATGAAAACATATTTGCATGTCAGCTATTTTGGACTTGGAGTTCATACTGTACTTTTCTCTGTATTGAGATTAATGATGAGAAAAAGAGTAAGCCATTTTTGTTATGGCCAATTTATTTCATTTCAGACTGTATTATCATTTGGTGAAAGCCCTATTGATTAGCCTTCATAGCTTTACAGAGCTTTTCTTCTAAGCACTTAAAGTTTGAGTTGTCTCAGTCCCATAGGACTGAAAGAAAGCTGTTAGTACCATGAAATTCTTCTTCTCTATGTTTGCAACAGCTTGAAGCCTCTTCTTGGAATACAAAATATTAGCACATTAATGTTATTAACCCCTGTAGTACAAAATGCTTTTGGAAGAAAAAATGTTGTTGTATCTTCAAAGTCTGCATTGTTTCTTCTACAAGAGTATGGTTTCTTAAAGCTGAAAAATGTGTTGCTGTGCAACAAACAGATGCTGCTCTAACAATGCAATACATTATGTACCAAAAATGATCTTGGTTTTAATCATAGATGCTGATTTAATGAGACAAGACTAGCTTACATCAAAAATGGATTTAGGGTGTGATTTTGTTTTCTCTGTGTTTTCTCTACATAATTAATAGGAATATGGTACCTTATATATTCTGTTTTAAATTTGAAAGTGTACTTTGGTTTTATGCCATTTTATACTCCTGGTTTCTAATTCTGCCTTGTACAATACCCTTTTTTTTATTCCTTTTTGTGATATTAACACAAGGGCATTAGTAAATCTTGTATCTTCAGTGTATTTCCTCAAAAAGTATTTCCTTTTTACAAAATAATTCTGTTCGTGCTTAATCTTTCCATTTTGCCAACATCGCCTTCTTCATTTATTTTCTGAATGTTTCCCATCCAGGGTTTTCATCCTGCTTTTACCACGTGGGACATTTAAGATGTTTGTCTGTAACTAATGTTAGTTTATGAATCAGAAAAACAATGCTAATCGATATCTTCAGACACTATCAGTACTTTATATCTTGTGAACAGGCCTGATCCCCTGGGAGCATTTCATTGTTGATATCTTTTCAGTTCAACTTTCATTTTATTCTGCAGATATTTTGTAACTTAGTGTTAGTTGCTACCTCTAATCCTTCTATCACAGATAGAAATTTTGATTGACAATTTCACTTTTAGATAAAGTCAGATACAACTATACTTGGGGGTGGGGGAAGTCTTCATATTGTGTTTTTAATTCCACTGAACCCAGCAGAGTTAAATGTAGTTTGGATGCACAGGGAAGAATTAATGATTGGAAGATACAGAGTTGGTAAATTATTTATTCTGGCCCTGAGGAAGCTGAAAAGCTGAGTGAAAGACTAATAAATCATTTGTGGTAGTGCTGGTTGTCACTTCCAATTATTTTAGACGGTTTTGTGATAAACTGCAGCACCTGCTAGATATCCCTGCACCATCCCTTGATGCTTGCAGTGCAGCTTGTTCAGTCGATTATCAAAGGCAAATTTGTCTAAAGTTTCCTCAGATTGGAAAGAGAATTACTTTTCTCAGTCCCCCCTTCCCCCGTTTTTATAAGCTCCTTTTTACAATGCATGCATGAGGTAGGTAAAATTGATGATACATGTAGAATTTTATTGACCTAATGTACATTTAGGTATGGTCAGTTGAACCACTGAGGAACAGGATGAGGGTGACATGTCTGTTTGAGTGTAAACCTCCCCTCAGAAGGCTGGCTTGCTTTCATCTTTTTGAATAGCAGCTGCTTCGAAGGTATGAAAACTAGCATTCATCCTCGGTTTTTGAGGACTGGGTTGGAGCTAGTGCTGAAGTTACAGAGGAGACTGACTTGAATATCACTTGACTTGGACACTTGTTCAGCTTTTCTACTGCTTTTATTTAGAAAGTCTGTGTTTAAAATTACATGTACAGAGACCCTGTTGATACTCAGCACACAACACTTTAATAAATAGATTAAGGCAGAGAAAAGTAGTTGGAGGACTGGAGAGAAGATTTAGAAAGAACAACAAAGTGATTTTGAAGAGCAGAGGGAGCAAAAACGTTGGAAAGATTAGGGTTGATAGAGAAAGACTGAAAGTAAGATGAATGATGAAGGAAGAAAGAGCTGAGATGGGTTAGTGGAAGGCAGCTGTTTCTTTATGCCACCTCATGGAAAATAGTGTTAGGCGTTTTCTTATTTAGCTGTAGTCTGAGCACCCTCTTCTGCAAGACAAAAGAACCCGGCCTACCCTGAAAATTCTTTCCAAACTGAAAAAGTAGTAAAAAGTAATGCCGTTCTAAAGGCATTGATGCAAATGGGATGGGAAGGGGGGTGATGGTTAGTGATGATATATTGTATAGTGCGGGACCTGAGCATGACATAAATGGTATGGAGTAAGGGGTGCAGAATGTGCTGGATTTGACTGGGATAGAGTTAATTTTCTTCATAGTAGCTAGTATGGGGCTACGTTTTGGATTTGCGCGGAAAACAGTGTTGATAATACAGGGATAGTTTAGTTATTGCTGAGCAGAGATTACGTGGAGTCAAAGCTTCTTCTGCTTCTCACCCCACCCCACCAGCGAGCAGGCTGGGGGTGCACAAGAAGTTGGGAGGGGGCACAGCTGGGACAGCCGACCCCAACTGACCAAAGGGTTATTCCATAGCATATGGTGTCATGCTCAGCATGTAAATCAGAGGGAAGAAGAAGGAAGGGGGATGTTCTGAGTGATGGTGTTTGTCTTCCTAAGTGACTGTTACACAGTTTTAGAAAGTTGAGCTCAAAGCTCACCTTTATGTTGTCCAAAGGATGTGGATAAGGGAGTTCCTGGTTATGCAAGAATAGGTAAGTACATATCATATTTCTGCTCATCTTGGGAAAAGGGTTGTGAAACTTGAAAACTGTATTTCTTTAAAAAATTAGAATGCATCACGTATTCAGCTTAAAACTGTTGAGATTCTTTCATGTCTCTCTTATTGGTGAAAGGATGCATCTTACACACAGTGCTGAAAGACTTGCTAGTAAATGTTGATTGCTATAACTTAGCAGTTATACAGTAACTTTTTGTTGTCTTTTCCATTATCTTCCTGACCTAATCCATCCAAATAACATTGAATTCTAAACATTCTGGGTCAATACAACCAACAACTCCAATCCATGGAAGGTAAAAAATTCAAGTTTTTTTAATTTCTGTTTTTCCATTAGTGGATCCCAGCTTGGAATTTCAAGTGAAATATTTGTCTTAGGAAGTGATGGTATTTTGATCCAGATAAGTAGTTCAAGTCAAATCAGAGAAGTGACCACGCTAACTAAAATCAGAATTGAGAAGAGCTTTGTTTTCTTGTTGTATGTATTATTCATATAGACTTGTTGTTGTTGTTGTTGTGCTGCTGTAGGTCAGGAAGGAATCAGGTGGAAATATCAAGCACAGTCACCTTGCTTCTCCAGATGACTTCCATACAGAGATCTGCAGAACTGCAGATCTAGATCCATGAACTTTGAGAAAGCTCCGTGAATACATCCGTTCAAGTTCAAGAAAGTAGATACTAGGTGCCAGAAAAACATATTAAGCTTTGTCAGTGAGTTCTTGTTTAGTTTTCTGGGGGGCAGGTTTTTTTGCTCAGTTTCCTGGAAGGTTTTTTTGTTGTATCAGTGTCCATTATTTGCAACCACTGATGACAGAATAGGAAGGACAGGCTGTAGCATCTAATCTATATTATTATAGTTTTATTACTCTTAGTGTTTCTGTAAGCGTGGTAGATCTAATGGTAACAGAAATCAGTAAAATTTTTTGTGCCGTGTGAGTCAGCCATTTATTCATGATTTGAACATCTAGACGTACATGGATATTAATTGTCGTGTTTTTACATTCTTACAGTCCCAGAGAAAGGTGGTGTCCATAGTAAATGTTGATTTTCAAATAAATACAGTTTTGCTGTAGTAGTTTTATATTTATTTATTGCCAAACACAATTGGTACATTTATGTGTTTTTTTTTAATTAATTAAGGACCTTAACATGTACAAAATTAATATTTTTTTACAGTTTTGCATGGAATTCGAGAACCATTTACTTTATTTTTAGGACTTTGAAAATTTATTATTTATGTCCAGTTCGTATAAGCTAAGTACACAAAGATAGCAATATGTAATTTTGTTACGTTTATTTCATTTACAGGATAAATATATTGGATATATGTTAAAAGGGGAGATGAAAAAAACACATTTGAAATGAAAATGGATTTATTTTATAAGATACTGCTTATAATAATCTGAACTGTTAACTGTGCTTTAAAAAACCAGTGAATTTTATCTTCAGATACATTAAAATAAGAGAGCAAGTCTTCCTGCTTTTTCTGTTGTTTTACAACTTTCAAAGTCATTGGACTCCCCCATTTTAAATACCATATCTGATTTTTTTTTTACACCCACCTGAGAGACTGTCACTGTTTGAGAGGCTGGGTATTTCTAGCTTTTCATTTATCTTTTCTTTATACCTTTACCAGTGGGGTTCGTGACAGCCACAGTGGCTTGGGCCAGACACACTTCTAACCGAGGGTCCCTCTTCCAGCCTGTCTGAAGAGAGATGCTTAGGGGCAAGTTTGAGAGGTCTGTGACATCTTTTCCCACATGTGCTCTTCTGCCTTCTGGACATCTGAAAGCTTTTAGACAAGGAGAATCAGAGATGGTGTCTTTTTATTTAGCAACATTCAACAGTATTGGTTTTGGTTCCCCCCCTTGGTTTTCTCTCTCCTGCAAAAAAGTGGTCACTTTTTGTAAAGTTTTAATGTCCTGCGGCAAGGAGTTCCATGACTTGACTTTTAACTCTGTGAAGAAATAGCTCCTTTGATTTGTTTCAGAAATAACACTTATTAACTTCTTTTTCCCTTTCTCCAGTTCTGTGGGATTATAGCAGCAAACATGTAAAGACTGATTTTTTTTTGGTCACTTTTATTTAAGTTAACTTTCATAATTAATTGTATGCCCTAAAATGGCTTGCCATGATTTCAATTTTACTTTAAATATATTTTAGAAGGAATAATATTTAACTCAAATATTTCAAAATATATATACTTCTTTAGGCTAAGGCATTTGTCTTTTTGACTCGGGGAGGAGAAAGGATAGGGTCAGTTATCTGACCTTCCTTAAACAGGAAAAGATGTTAAAGGAAATTTTTCACAGTATTTTATCTTTTTGTAACAATGTTTACCACTAACTTCTGTCAATGAATTCCACAGTGTAGGTGAAACTGTTGTTATTCTCTGTTACAAAGCTGCAATTTTTTTACCTTTAAAAAATTTCCCATGTTATGGCACAGAAAGGAAGCTAATCCAATAGGACTTCCACTGAGCTTCTCAGTAGGATTGATTTTTAAAGATCTCATGTGTTTTTCTAAAAAAACTGGTGACGTAGAAGAGCTTTCCTCCAGCAAATAATCAGTGATCTGTCTTTGCGTACTGCAGAATAGAATAACGTGGTCAAGGTAAAAAGAACATTGTCCCTGTTTTTCTTAAAAAAGAAGAATTTGTGAATTCCAAATTGCTGGTGAAGACATGCATTGATTCATTGAACTAGACTGCATATTGTGATTAAAATACTGATTTAAAGACAGTTTATCACATCTATAAATATCTAAGTAATGCAATTTCTTTTCCAATTAAGTTAATTTTAGGAGCTATTCCCAAATATTGAATCCCTTTTTCTGTGCTGTTGGAAACAGTGATATATTATAGAATTAGTAAGCCTTACATCACTTGCATAGGGTAATTATTGGAAACTATTTTAAGAGTTGTGGTAGAAGTATATCTGGAAAAATATGCCTAGGCTAGCTAACCTTGATTCAAGGATGGGAGGTCATACATATGTAATTTACTGAAGTTCTTTATTATATTTCTGCTGTAAGAGGTAGGAGGAGTACACCATACACAGTGCAATCAACTTTTCAGAACAACATTGGCTAACAAACTATAGAACACAGAAGAATATAGAACTGAATAAAAATAATTTAAAAATAAAAAAAGGTAATATGTTTTGTCTTCTATATTAGACCATATTTTAATCCTGTCTCATCTCTGTCAGTTTCTTCCAAGAGAAGTGTTAGCAAAAGGGATCTTGTTTTGCATTAAGTGTTTTAAAAACATTTTTTGTGTAGGTTAGCAAGAGCAAGAAGTACACTTCAGACTTGGAGTTGATGATGATGGTGGTTGTTTTCTGCTGGGAATGTTTGTTTTGTGGTCTTGGACCAACCTCCAAGAAAGTTTTGTCCTTCATATGGAAGAGTTTCCCCATGGAACTTTGGGAAGTCATTTAAACTGAAATCAAGCAAGTGCTCAGAAGAGAGAGAGCTCAAAACCAGAATTTTATGACTTGATCTTGAAATATGCTGCAGCTGAGCGATGATGAAAATATGAATAATTGAATAACTTTTAGACATTGCTAGAATGGAGCGGAGTTTTCCAGCTAACAGAAGAGGTGATAAGTGTTTTTTCTGCAGATGCTGCCAAATGCCAGGTTAGCATCAACAAAGAGTGTAAGCGTGTTGCTAAGCTACAGAGTAGATTGGCCAATTGTTGATTAAAAACAAACATACCAAAAAAACGAACTCTACTAACTTTTTTTTTGACCATCCCCTATCTGGTCTCTTCACATGGTTCAACACCAGCCAGCTGTTTGTCCATGAGGTAGTTTTCTCCAAGTGCTTTAAGGTGGTAGCATGGTCTCAGGAGGCTGCTGGAATGGTGCAGTGCTACACTGTTAATCCTATGCCTGTGTCACCTAGCAAGTCTCAGAACGGAGCAGAAAAAGAAATGATACTTTAAAAATTTCACAGGCAAGGAACTACTGGGAATCATCTGGAATTTTCTACCAGAATAACTCAGATCACTCTGTTCAGTAGACAGGACTTATGTCACATCTTTTGAAGTAGGTGGGAGTTCAACACTGGTCAAAAGCTCTTGAGATATACAGAACAGTGAAAATTAGTATTTTTCTTCTTCGTTGACAAAGAGATTGTTCAGAGATGCTGCTAGGTGCTTTCAGTCCCTTACTTGGTCTGAAGCTAAATAAGCTTGTAGTTGGCCTTTGTCAAATCATTTCATGACTTGCTTAGGGTCAGGTAATGCGATCCTGAGGAGTAAGCTACCACCGGTAATGTTTGTTCACTGTTAGTTTACTGAATATTTGAATGAGGAAGGAAAGATTCTTTGGTTACTGCACTATTTCTGTCCAGAGCTATGCAAGTTCATGACTGCCACAAGACTCATAGATCATGGGTTAAATTTGGAAATCTTTACATTGCAGTTCAGGCCTTCATAAAAAGCATGCTGAAGATTGAAAGAGTGGGTGATTACTACTTCTGGAAATGAGTTAAATAATTCCTTATCATTGCAAAAGCCTTATGTATGTGCCTGATCTATGTACTCAGCATTGAGAAAGAGAAACCTTTTGAGGCCCGTGTTTTACTCTAAATCACTGCAGTTTGCTGGTTACCAGGACCCATGTTAGCCAAACATTTCTCTGTCATGAATAATGAGTTACACCACGGATGTTTCTTTGAGTAAGAAATTGATAGTTTCCTGCATGCTGTTGGAAAGACTCCTTGGGCTTGCGCTGTGGCCCCAGCCCAGGCTTTGAGACATGTTTCAATTATTATTTTGCTTTCTGTCAAGTAACATTTTAATTTTTGTGTGCTTTTTTATTTTTTAGTATTTCAGAAAACCGGCATAAACTACTACGAAAGCTGGCTGTTTTGGTGGGCTTTTAAGTTCATGTGTGGAACTGAAATACAGTGATCTTTTCACCATGGTTTCATCAATACTGGAGTTTGTGGATGCCCTTGGCCCTTTCTGGTGTAACCAACAGTCTTGGACACTCTTGTTGACCAGTACCTTCAAAAGCCCAAATTCTGTCAAAAGGCACTGATTGGGTTGCAGTGACCTTAATTTTGACATCTTGCTTCTCTGTTTAGATTTCCACCAGACTTTCCTGTTTGTTTATTCTAAATGCCTCCATTCTGCCGCATGGTGTTGGCAATAGATCTCTTGTGGGCTATTCTCAGAAATAACAACAGTCAGACTAAGGACAAAGTTGCGTTGTTGCTTCAGATTGTTTATTTTTCTCTCTAAAGATTTAGAAGATTAAATTTCAGATATGGAGATTATGGGAGAGTATTTGAACACTAATTAAAGGTAGTAAATATAAAATTGTGAATATTACTGTTCTTTTTGGAGGTCAAAATTTACATCTTCATTGCAGAACAGTATAGGCTGCTAACTGGGTAGTGGCTACAGTGGCCTCTCCACTGTGTTCTTATTTGGATATTAACATTGTAGATATTTTCAGACTTAGGAGCTTACTATTTCATAATAGAAATCAGGCTGATTAATGTAACCAGCAACTGGAAGAACATAAATGTGCTCTTTAACCGAGTCTTTTTTTGATGAAAATGTGTGTAATGAGATGTAATTTTTTAAAAGTCTGTGTTGCTACTTATCTGTTGTGGATTTATTTGGGGGGAAAAAGAAGCAGGATGTGGGCATTTGATTTCTAACTTCCACATTCAGGCTTGCTTATTTATGTAATGCATTTTATATTTAAATGGTAAAATAGTAAATTTAAGGTATGTGGCATATTTTGGTTTTCTGTCTTGAACGTGCTTGTTACTGTCTGTGTATCAGTACTACTGTTTGCTCAATTGTTCTTTGAAGGGATACTTTCTTTTAGTAAACTTTAGTTGAAGTTTGGGTTTTGCTTAAATCTAGGAAAATGCTGTTACGCTGAATATTTGGCTGAAGAATTAGGCTTTGACTTGCAGCCACTAGGTTTCATAGGTAATTCTGTTCTTAGTTTGTCTAAAGATGGATCACTTCAGGGTGCAGTTTTTCAGCATGACATGTTGGGAAAATGCTTTGCTTCATAACAAGAAGTTTGGGAATCAGGAAGGCAAAGATCAGAGGAATTTGAAATCAATCTTGAATTTTATTTAACCCAAATAGCTTCTGTGCTATTCTCAGCCTGCTGTATTGCAGCTACTTAAACACATGGGATTTTTAATGTTACATGCATGCAATGGGAGAGGTGATATAAAATCATTGTGTCTGGATAGTGTTTGTGTTTCACATGACCATAATAATACAAATGAGAGTTTTCTTCTGTCACTGTTTACCATTTTAACAAAACCAGGACATCATCCTAGCTAAAAAAGCACAAGTTTGTGACAGCTTGAAAAGTTCTGTTCTAAAGATGTGTGGGCCACTGTTTTGGGCTAATAGCTGTATTTTTGAAGAGAAAAGAGTTTCATATCTCCCAACTTTTGAGTTTGACATTGGTGACTCTGCTAATTGTAATAGAGCTGTGGAACTGTTTCGTTCCAGATGGAACTTTAATCTGGCTTCTGATTGAGCTGAGTGTCCTTGCAGAGTCTCTTAGCATCTGCTTTGGAAATGTATATAACATTATTCAAAATTTGTACCAAATTAAACCGCCCTAAGGCTATAATTCAATTTTTCTTTATTGAGGAATGTATTGTCAACAACTGTATGCCACAGAGTAAAATCTGCACTAGATCTATTATTTTTTTTGGCTATTAGCTGTTCATTTAGATTACTGTGATTGAATTTCCAGGTTCTTCAAGTTTACTTTGTCAATTGTAAGTTTATGTTAAGGAATTAACAAATACATGGGTTTTGGTTTGGATTTTTGTTGTTGTTGGTTTGGGGGTTTTGTTAATTTGTTTGGTTTTTGCTTGTTTGGTGTTTTTGCTTGTTTGGTTGTTTGGTTTTTTTTTCCCCTGAAAGCAGATGAGCTTAAATTGATGCTTTCTAGCATTAATGATCGGGTTATATTTTTATTTATGAATTAGTAATGTTTTTGTAATTGTATATAATATCTGTGGATGAAGTTTGAGATGCCTGTTTTTGTATTTGGATTGTAAAATGGAAAAAAAACCCGCATGAAATATATTGAAATACACTATACCCCATTCATTTAACCTCTGTACCTTATCTTAGTTTCTCTTCTATCTGTAATAGTTAAGGATTGTGACTTTCATTTTTCAGTTCTTTTAAAGTCAGCTGTATTTAATGACAGTTTATATTTTAAAATATTCCTCTTGAGCTCAGTGTAACTACTGTTTTGAATACAAGTTCTGTTATTGAAGACGGCCAGATTAGGGTAGCAAATTGATGCAGTTTTTCTGTTAAAACTTGATTTGTGAAATGCTTTCGAACTTGAGTAGATGTGCTTAGAAAGATGGAAGTGGTGTTACTAGCAAGATCAAAGCCTGAAGCTTTGAGTATATTAATTGTATTCTAAAGCATTTCTCAGCCTTAAAAAGTCTTGCCCTTTAGTACTGCCCACTCCTAACATTGAATTGGAATCACTGAGAACTTTAGCAGAGTGTTGAAAACTTATGAAACATGTCTATTTTCTTTTACTTGTGACTTTTCTTTTTTTCTGTCTTCATCTTTATCCATCCATCCATCCATCCATCCGCTAAATCTATTGAAGAAGCTTCACCAAAAAACACTGATGTGGATTTATAAATTCCTTGCCTTCAACATCAGAAATTTGCTCCTGCTGCTGCTGAGAAGCACAGTGAAGTTGGAAGTGTATCTTTATTGAGTTATGCAAAGCTATTCCAGTTTCATTTCAGCTTCTAAGAGAGTTGATGGGCAATACATATTTGTTGAAGAGTAATTTTACTGAAATGTGCAAAGACCTGTCTCTTTTCAGAAAGCATCTATAGAAAAGTTTTAAGAGAGAAAGGAAGATCCTGCCCCTGTACAGCTACTGTGTTGTTTTGTAATGTGCTATATGCAAATCTGTCCACTTTATTTGGACTGATTCAGGAGGCAAAACTGTGCTCTGAGTCAGACAGAATAGTGAATTAAATCTGGACCTTTTAGTTAAAACATTTAGTGACCAAGTTGTAAAGTGTTATGCAGCAATGTCCGTTGATGGTAATGTTCATTAGATACTCCTCTTATTTCAATTTTGGGCATGAATAAATTTCAAAACCACAGAGTTATCATCAGCTGCAATTTATCTTACATTCCAGATGCTTCTAATAGTTGATTTTAAAACCATTAAATTGATATGAGAACAAGATGTTTTTAGAATCATAGAATCATTTTGGTTGGAAGATACCCTAAGGATTATTGAGTCCAACCGTAACCTAGCTCTAGTACCTTGTCCCTAAGAACCTTGTCTGAACACCTTTTAAACCCCTCCAGGGTTAGTGACTCCACCACTTCCCTGGACATCCTGTTCCAATGCTTGATAACCCTTTCCATGAAGAATTTTTTCTTAATATCCAATCTAAACCTCCCCTGGCACAACTTGAGGCCATTTCCCCTTGCCTTATCACTTGGTCCTTGGGAGAAGAGACCAACACCCTCCATGCTACAGCCTCCTTTCAGGTAGTTGTAGACAGTGATAAGGTTTCCCCTCAGCCTCCTTTTCTCCAGGCTAAAGAGCCACAGTTCCCTCAGCCGCTCTTCATCAGACTTGTGCTCCAGGCCCCTCACCAGCTTTGTTGCCCTTCTCTGAACTCTCTCTAGTACTTCAGTGTCCTTCTTATGATGAGGGACCCAAAACTGAACACAGGATTCAAGGTGGGGCCTCACCAGTGCTGAGTACAGTGGCAAAATCACTTCTCCAGTCCTGCTGGCCACACTATTCCTGATATAAGCCAGGATGCTGTTGGTCTTTTTGGCCACCTGGACACACTGTTGGCTCATATTCAGCTGGCTGTTGATGAGCACTCCCACTTCAGGTAGCCTCATGGATGTGTTACAAGAGACAATAGCTATGAAGTGAGTGTTCACATGAGACAGAGATACGTTGCCAAATCAGTCTCTCTGGTATCATAATTCTTCTACTGAAGTCTGAAAACATGTGACCAAATCACTCATTAATGTCGTGAAAGTGGCTTAGAAGTAAATACCATCATACAGACAGTCTTCACCAGCATAGTGTTGGAAAGACCCCAAAACTAACAAAGCATGAAGCAAAGAGATATATAGGAATACAGCGATCTAAATACTCCATACTTTTTCCACCATCTTTCCTTTAAAATTTTTTATTTCCATACCTCTGGGGAATTTGCTTTTCCAAGTAAGTTTTAATATCAAAAACAAGTTAAAAAAAAAAAAGGCAAAACCCAAAGCCTCTTCCATTTACTTTCATGATTCTTCCATATGCGACTTAGCAAAACTCACCATTGTGTTGTGCCTTGACTACTTGCTTGATAACTTTCAAAATTCTCCTACTTTTTTACATGCAGAAAATTGTTACAATCTGGTAAATGTTTCTTTGCAGGTGTATATCTAGTTTTGAAAGGATAAAATATAAATTAGGTCTTGCCTTTAGTCACAAATTAAAAAACAATGTTCTAACGTTTTTTAAAGCACACAGTGAAAATTTTCAGTCCCCATAGAACAAGAATTTTAGGTTGGTTCTTTTGATTTGCTCTCATCTGATTACATGAGATTGAAAAATCAAGCATGGACCAAAAATAACCGTAAGATGCATGAGTTGTGGGAACATGGTCTACCTTCAGAAAGTCACTGTTTCCCTCTTCTTTCTCTTATATGAGAACTTTTTTTGTAGCTCGTACATACCATCAAACATGGAGTGTGATCCCCAGGAGACAGGTGGTTTTACCATTCAGCTGGTCAACTGCAGAGCTGAAGCTGTTTCAACACCTGTGTGATACCTGCATGGATATAGCAGTAGGAGTCACGGATCAATGTATAGTATTTTTAGACTGTTGCTTGACAATGTAAGTTACTACTTTGCTTAAAGTGATTTGTAAAAGCATGAAAAAATTAATAGGCTGTTTCTTCTGAGTTCTTAGCCATTGATTATTAGCAAGTTTAATTTATCCTCAGTAAAAAGAAATTAAATTGCATAAACGCATATGTCTGACAAATGAACACTCTATGCTTTAGTGATGTTGTTAAAATAGAAAAGGGAATTAAATAAAGTGAAAATATCTAACTCATAGATACGTGCATTTCAGTCTGACCTATGTTTGTTAAAGGCAGATATGTTTGTCATTCTGATGAAGATGCATTTCTTCATACCTTGCTGTTGACAGAACCTCACCTACTTTTCCCATTTATTATGATAATAGCCTACCAGATGTCACATGTCACAGCCTAGTGAAGTTGTCTCTGCCTATTACTACTTTATATAGAATGTGCATTCTTGTTTTTCTTTCCTTAATCTAGGAATTTTTATATGCTCTTGACATCCCCTATTTTATGACGAAAAGAATAGAGGCAAACTATTTAAAATATTTGAAAGGAATTTTAGAAACAGTAGGCTATTTTCTTCCCATTGTAAGTACCAAAATGTTAAAGTATGCCTTTATGTGGATGGATAACCTGCATCTCATAAAAGTGGTCATATATCTTAAAACTGTAGTAAATTTAGACTTAATATAGCTAGTTGTGTGATGCAACTTTTTTGACAGTTGCTGGTTTCAGTGGATAGATACATAGATGAGTGCTAGTAAGAGAAGGTGAAAACACAAGTTATCATATGTTATGGGTACCTGTAGTGTTAAAGAGTAACAGAGGTCATAATTCTTTACCTAAAACATAAAACTGGCAAATATTTTTTTTTTTCAAGATAGTTATAATCTGAAAGACAGGATAGTCTCGTAGCTATGTATGGATAGGTGCAGAGTCAAAACAAGTTTTGGCACAGAGAGTTGCAGCAGTTTGTCTTCTGATTCACAGCCTTTGAGCTTTAGTGGGACTGATCTTCAGGACTTGTCATTCAAGGTGTGGCAATGGGCATCCCTGTGTGCTAAAGCTGGGTTGAATACGCATCAAGCATGTGATGATAGAAACATCATGTTGCGGAAGTAGAGAGCTACTTGGAACCACAGCCAGATTTTGTAGTTGTTTTGTTTTGTTTTGTTTTTCCCAGCACTCGGGACTAGCGGTTTTCAGTTGTATTGGAAAAAAGTGTTTCCATAGAAAACCTTTTGGTTAAAAGTTTAATATCTTGGCAAGAGTGTGTTTTCTACAAATATGAGCAGTGTTCATTTTGCATTATGTACTATCGAGGAAGGTCATTCTAAGTTTTCTTTGTTCTGTTTTTGGTGGGTTTTTTGTTTATTGTTTTTCTTTCTTTTGTTTTGTTATTTTGTTTGGTTTTTTTTTAATGTTTGAGGGTTTTTTGTGTATTAAAATAAAGGTGAAAGTGTCTCCTAGATTTATAGATTTGTGTGCTTACATATTAGAATTTACAGAAAAATTCCATATAAGCCATTCTTTTACTTTCAGAATCAATACTAAGAAGTTTCTTTGCCCAGAGCAACAGCAAGAACGTATAACTATCAGCATTTTAATGTAGTTTGCTTTCTTATGTTTTCCTGTGGAATTGTTCATACATGAGGTTAACTATTTCATGAAAATGCTTTTATTTTCTACAGTAATATTTTTAGATGAAAGACTGAGTTCTCTGTACATTCCTAAAGGATCATTGCAGTCCTTAAAGGTCTAATATAGATGAATATGCTGAAAGTCAACATAGGAGACTATTATGCTTGAAGCAGAGGAAGTTAATGTGAAGCCTGTCATTTTTCTTTTACGTTTGCAATATTTATGCAACCAGAATTGACCAAGGCTCAGAATATTTGAAGTTAGACAGTTCTGAAGAAATCACATTTGAATAAAACCCAAGTTACTGTCTGAAATCAGTGTTGTGGTCCTGAAGTTTCCTTCAAACTGAATTTTAATTTCTCTTTTTAAAGAAGATACCCAGATTTAATTTGTGTGTCTTTCAAATACTTGAGTTTGTCAAATTACTGTGTTTTACTTTCAAGATGAAAGAAAAGAAATAAATTAAATTGTAAAGATCAATTATTTGTGGAAGTCAAACAAAACTGAAACTTTGTTCAATAGATTCCCTTCTTTGTTGAAATGATCATCCTTCAAATATCCATCTTCATATTATGAAAATTAGATTAGAGAAATTTGTATAAAACAGGTGATTTCTTGTGTGTTTTCTTCCACCCTCTTCCACCCTCTTCACCTCTTCTACCCTCTTCAAATGAAGTGTTATAGTGCAAAAAGCAGTCCTGTTGCAGTCCTGCTACACTGAGTAAACGCCACAGTTGATGCACAGAAAGGAACCTTTTATTCAGTTTTGTGAACAATTTTTAAGTGAGCAAAGCCTATGATACTTAAAACAACATTTCTACCTTTCTACAGGAAAGACAACTATAGTATTTAAACTGATTATAATAATGAGGCACCAAACAAGAATATTTGATGTGCTGCCTCTACTTATGATTTCAGCACTTAAACATTATTTGAGGATTTAAGCACTTTCTTCAATTTTCACCTTTTCAAAATGGAAGCAGTAACTGGTTTAATTAAAGGTGAAATACTCTCAGTTTTCTCTCCTTACAGTCTCTGATGCCAAGTAGACATATATACTTAAATTTCTTATAAAATTGTATGTTTGAAATAAAAGAAGCAGCTGTCATAGCATTTAGAAATAATTCTGCTTTAAAGTTTTGGTTTAGGCTTGCAGTCTTTGCTTCTAGAGCTTTTTATTTTCTTGTGGTGATGATGACGACATAATTTTGAATTCTGCCAACATTCCAAATATTATCAAATTTATGACTGTATTCTTTAATGGAATCTGTTTTAAATAAATAGCAGTTGGTGCAAATTTCCAACATGCTCAACACTTCATTTGCTAATATGTGAATAAGCAGAATGTACTTTTTGAAGTAGAATAATTAATTTCAAATAATATTAGCAGTTTTTTCCAGTTGTTCAACCCTACTTTTTTTTTTTTTTTCCCAAAATATCTTTGTTATATTTCATACTTGACCAGTTTGTCTGCAGGTTACCACATTGGGTAAGTATTTGCATTCTCAGTAGCAGTATCAATTTGCTCTAAATACAAGGAAGGAACAGAGACGGACTTGGGATTTTTTCAGTCTTGCATTGTCTGCGTTTCACTCATTTGATTGGACCAGGTAAACGAAAGTGAGATCTATGACTTTGTATGCAGATCGACATTAACCAGTAGATGAGGTTAATTTGATTATGAATTAATATATTTAGTGAAACCCCCCAATTTTAGCTATTATTAAATAAAACATGCAATTCACAAAATACTACCATTGTCACTCATTCAAAAAATATATTTAATATAGTATTGAAACCATCAGTTTTACATTTAATTTTAATTAATTAAAAGAATGCCCAGTCTCTGAACACTCTTTAATGAGAATAGGTACAACCTCATGTGTTGTGTAATTGTACTAATTTTAGTTGAAGTCATTCCTTTGCCTTATCAAAGTCGGCTCAACGACAGGAGGTGTGCAGAGCTGCAGCAGTGGTTGCCTCCTGAACAGAACTCAAGCATTACCAGTTCCTGACAGCTGCAAGCCAGCCTCTGGGCATCTTGCTAAATTTTCAAATGTAATTATACAGTAGACTTCCTTTAACAAATTCTGTGTTCCCAGCTATAATTATAACAGCTCTTCTTGCCTCTAGCCTGTTCCTTATCTTACAACCCACCTCCACATCTCCCACTGCTGGTTAGTGTTATCAAGTAGAGCTGATGGATCTAGAAAAGCAGAGCTTCTTCTCTCTGTCCTCACAAGGATGGTTTCATCAGTACAGAAGATCCATTTCTTCTGATCTACTATGCTGAAATGACATGTCCCATAAAGCTGAATATTGTTCTCTAGTTCACATCAGAGCTGTTGATTGTTGATTAGCATTCCGTTTGGCAAACAATTTTCAATTGTTATTACAGGGCATGAGGTATGGAATTATTAAGAGCTATCCATGAAATGACCGGAGAGGCCAGCGCAGCGAAAGGAGACTTTCTAAAACCACCTTGTTTTCGTATTGTGCAATTCAGGATCAACAAGGCGTTTTTTCTTAAACTAAATGCTAGGTTATTATAGCCAAAAAATGATAAAACAGAAAGAAGTTGCCCACAGATGTGCTTGATCTAGTATTGGCACACGTCAAGGAAATTTAAAAGCAGCCACACAGAGTAACCAACTCCTATCCACCTGTCTGGTAGCAAGTTGATGTGATGGTTTTGAATATGGGAGTCTGAAGGTAGGAGGCAGCTGAGAGAGCTTCTGCCATTGAAGATGTGCAGAGGCAGCCTTCCTTGTACTTCAGGCTCTTCCTGTGGTTGGCTGTGGCAGGTGGACTGGGGTTGGGGAAATATATTGCCTGGAAAATCACAGATTAGCGTCTTTTTCAGTCTTTCCTGCAGCGGGATGAAGTACATTGATCAAACCTTTTCTTGAGAAGCTTCAGTGATTGAAACACCCCAGCAATCCCAAGACTTCTGCTCACTTTTCATAGTTTGCCTACAACTTCCTAAGAATTATGATGTCCAGAACTGCATACAGGACAGTAAGAGATGGAAAAAAGCATTTATCAGCTCTTCCCATGCATGTGTGTACATGGGTGCACACACCAACCCACCCACACATCACATGCCTGCCAACATATTTCAGTGAGATGTATTTTTGAAAAATACCACAAAATTTACTCTTTTGATTTGTATTCTTCTCTTATCCATTGATTCCATGAGTAGTGTTTTATTGCTGGGCCATTTTGTATTCAGGTCTATGGTGTGCCTTTTCGAAATGTAACTCTTCAAATTTCTCTTTATTGAATCACCTTTCTGATTTCTGACCATATCTCTCTTCAAAAGCATTTGGAAATCAGGTCCTGTCCTCTTATCCCATCTGGCAGACAGGAGAGGGCTTGTTCTAAGTTTTCTAAGCTTGTTGGTGTGTGGAGGTTGGTTTATTTGGTTGTTTGGTTTTGTGGTATTTTTTTTGTTGTTTGTTTGGTTTGGTTTGGGTTTTTTTAGTTCAGATCCTACCCTGTTACATCTCTCTTCCTCCATAATCAGCATGAGTCTTTTCATTTTTTTTTTCATTCCTTTTGTTAAGTGATTTCCTCTCCTTGATTGCAGCAACGTTATGTGTGTCTTGTATCATTGCAGGTCTCATTGATCACTGATACAGGACAGAGTTGAAAACTTTTTTTGTAGTTATCTGTATAACTTGAGAGGATGCGTAGAAGATCTTTTTCTTTGGTTTTGCTTGTTTTGTAACTTCAGAAACACAGTTGGACTTGTAGCAATAAAATTTCAAAGGTAACCATCAGAAAATAAAGTGTTCCTTCATCACATCTTATTTATGAGGTGGAATGAAGTAAACAGGTTAGTTCCAAAGGCAAATGAGATCCAAAATTTTGCTTATGTGAAGTGTAAAAGATAGCAATGATGAGATACTAAAATAATCATTCTAGCCTTTTGAATCTCAAACCATTAAAATGTGGAAAATCAGGACAAGGGTGACTCTGTCCCGAATTGTTACATCAAAATATCTTATAGATGCCCTATTGTCGTGAACAGCTGTGACTTTGGTATGATAGCCCATGGGTGGCCTTTTCTTGATGTTTAATAAATTTGTATGTAACCACTTAAAATCCATCATTTGTCTGTTGTTCACATGTTTTTCTTCTATATTGCAAGACAGAAAATTTTACCCTAAAATAAGACTATAAAATTAGGAGCAGTGAAAGGAAGTGTATTTTTTTTCAGGTCTGTCATATGAGCCAAGCCCTCTTACCCACCAATAGAGAATGAGGACAGAAGCCAGAATACTTATGCCAATTGATATTGTCTCTTTAAAATTCAGTGGTTTATCTTTTACCTTTCAGTTTGCTTTATAGGTCACTTATTTTTTGTTTGTTTTTTGTTAGTATGAGCTAAGAACAGAATGTTGCTGAATATGCTAAAATAGATGTATTTTTTTTAAGGCTGGCATTTAAGCAGACAAAGAATCATGCTTAATGCTGCTGTGATAATAAATAGTACTATAATTGATTGTTGATAGAAACCCTTAAAATACATTTTTATGGTTGAAATGTACTTTGGGTAAGCAGTGTTCAGTTTGCCTATTAAAATAATTCACTGTATACCATGGTTTCTTTGAGTATTAAGGAAGTACGACTTTTCCGACAACAGTAATTGGTTGACACTGCTTGACCTTAATGCAAAGCTACAGTATTTAATGAACAAACGGAGGGAATAAAGTTTTGATAAATAAGGCAATTTTCATGAAACCTTTAGAAATATGCTTGAAGTCTTTTACTGTTAGATTGACGGTTTCTCCTTTTGTGAAAAGAATAAGTGAATAATTTAAGGCTATATTTCATGTTTTCAGATCTTCATTCTGTCATATAAATAATAGACTGTGAAATGCAGCAGCTCCTGCATTCACAGATTTAATAGACCTACACAAGTGAGTATCTCGCTCGGCTTCTGGCACCTTAAAATGCTTTTTTGTGCACCTGAGAAGCAATGGAGAAGTGGGACATTCCTAGATTCTCTTCGGTAACCAAATACCATACTTCAAGTATGCCACATATTCTGTTTTTAAACAAATTCTTCTTCTTAAGATAGTTTCAGTGGAGCTTGATGTCAGTTTTAGTATTTTTAGTTTTTAATTCTGGTACAGTATTATGATGGACAGATGTCAAAGAAGTAGCACATGGCTATTCAAAGTTAAAGTGTAATCTAGTTTACTAAAATGGAAAGACTGTGTGAAAACCATTCAGCTTTAGATCCAGCATAAATCTTCGAAATGCCACTGAATCTTCGTATGAAGAGATTCAAATGTATTTACTAAAATAGTGAAATATCAAAGTAATTTGTATAATTTTCTGCGTTTATTCTTAGTTATGTAATTTCTTTTTGTGGGAAACAGTATCAGAGGAGGGAGAACAGAGAACAGCAAAATAAAACTAGTTTCTTTTCTTTGTGTCCTTGCCTTTTCCCTCCTCCCTGACCCACTGAGTGGCTTTGGCTTAATATATGTTGGAAGGATAGTGAAGTAGGACTTACTGAGAACAAGTGACAAAGCATTACGATTTTTTTCACGTTCTCAGTCTTCCATTCAGGAACATAGTTTTGGGAGCAGTGGACCATGAGAAACGTAAAGACTCCCTTGGAAAGTATGTACTGCAGTGTGTATTTTGTTAGCTGCAAAAGGTAGCTTTCCTAAACGCTTCCATTTATAAATTTAAGTTAAATTATCTGTGTTTTGTTCCTGAAACATTGGGGTAACTCTAGTTGTTAGGTGTTATGATACCGAAGTCTTGCTTTCCTCCATCTTATGTGGGTATATAGGCATTTGCACAAGTAAGAAAAGATTTTTATTCCTATTTTCAAGACTATTTTATGTGAAGAATATTCAAGAAGTCTGCCAGATGGGCTGCCTTTGCCATGGCAGTGATTTATGCAGTCCCCATGTAGGTTTCAGAAATGCCTACATGGATCCTTCAGACAAAGTGGTCAGTCTACATGAGGATGTCAGCACCTCTGCTCAAATACAGGCAGTTTTTTTCCCTATTTCTGCTTATGGATACTCTCGAGTTCATGTAGTCAAGTTACTTTCTCTGTTACTTTTTGAGAAAAATAATCTTTATATGTTGTGTCGTGTTATGCAAAACATAGTCATATGTTCTGTTCTGTAAATTAATTCAGTAACTTATTAATATCTTCGTTTTTTAAATTTCCACTGGTAAAATTTTCTTCATATTCAGAGTAAGTCGTTCCTTTTGTTTCAGCTAGTCTATGCTTTTCCCATTCTCCATACTCTGTTTGACTCACTTATAACTCAGGAAACATCAATGCAGTGATAGAGACCATTCTACAGTGTAACTTGTTGAAAACTAATATCACAGCACCATGAATAATATGAAAGTCACTGTGCTGCACTGGTATGAAATACATTGTCACCACCTCTGTTTTCAGAACTTAAATAGAGTAGTATTTTCTTTCGATACATAAACATTATTTAAGGCATTACCTGGGGATGTTTCTCCTATTTCCATGAGAATTTACAGGATCAGTATGTCGAATATATTGATCTTTCTAAGCAGACCAGTCACTGATCAGATCCAGGTGTGACTGGGTGGACTTGCGGTGTCTGAGCAATACATTTGTTATTGTTCATTATTACCTCAGTACAAGACTGTAGTCTCACTGTAGTTAAGTCCTCTGCAAATACACATATTCACTGTTCTTTATTTTCAGGCTTTGGTTTGTGTAAGGGGAAAATGCAGGAAGGAGGGTATAAAAAGCAGCAGAAGAAGGTAGGAAAGCAGAACAGCAAGGAAACGCAGTAAAGATACTTTGCTAATGGCTGTATGTAAATGATGCTGATGGTTGCTTTTAGGTTCTGAGTTGGCTACTGTTCTTTATTTAGTCACTGAGGCTTTTTTTGCTTAAGTTGTTAACACCTATAGAAATTAGAAGGAGCAGTAGTTGCGACAAATGGACTATGTAATCTGAAAATTGTATTTTGTCACATGTTTTAGTCACAAAACCTACTTGAAATCAATTGTCCAAACATTCACTTAACATATTAATAAATAATACAGGAATACTCTGAGCCCTCTTGAATTAGATATATTACATCTTGTTACAAAATTTAATGCCAGGCTTAATAACTCAAAGTATGCACTACAATAAAAATATATTTATATGCCAGTATATTGCAACTAGGAAGCTAATCCAAATTAAACAAACAAACAAAAAACAACAACACAAAAAGGCTCCACATAATAAAACCAAAAAAACCCTACAAAAATAAACTAAAAAAAAAACCCCAAACCAACCAACCAACCAACCCAAAAAAAGCACAACTACTTAGTTGGAACTGTGTAATATACTCATGTGTAGACAATTGTATTTACTTTACGTTCTAAAAAAGAAATTCCAAAATTTATTTCTTCAAAGTGAGTGTGTTTTTCACAGTTTATTTTTAAATGCAATTTAATTTATTTTGACAACTGTGGTCAGATTACAGGAAGGAGCCTTTGGATACTTACTTGCAAAATCAGTGTCTTTAAGACTTTTCTTCTAAATGTGTCTTGATGGTTGTGTTCGTTAGTTTTCTAATTGAAACATTGTAGAAACACAGTGAAGTACCAGCTTTTCAAAAAGTGGAAGATGCTGTTTCCAATTCAACACTATTAACTTCACATATTTTTAATAAGAAAAAATATTTAAAAATAACAATATTTCCCATTGTTATGTGAATAGAGTTCAATTATGTCACAGTAGTTGAAAAATTCCACATAAACATGTTTTGAAGAGCAACTTAAAAAAATATTGATTTACAAGTTCATTATTGAACAGTTAAAAGAGAGTTAATAAAAGATAGATGGCTGATCAGTTGTTGGAATTTTATTTAAATTTTTCTTAGAACCATAGCCTTGAAAATTTTTAGTGTGTTTATGACCAGCTGTAGTGTGCTATAGAACCCTGTACATTTTTTTGTTCTTATTAAAAATTAATGAACCACTTTCTAGAAAATACATCTAATAGTGTCAAGTTACTGAAATTTGTAAAATACAGGTTTTTAAGAAGTTCAGTCACAGGAGGAGGAACTGAAAATAATGCTGAGAAATAGCCAAGAATTGCAGGTTGATACAATTTTCAGGTTGAACACTGAAGAAGTCTTTGTTACTGCTCAAGTTCTCTCTCTGCCATTATTGTCTTCTTAAAAGTAAATAAATTGAACCACATGGACGTATCTTACATGTTGTATCCGTCTCTCCTGTTACATGATTATGTGAAATACTTATTTGACTTGAAATAAAAAATACTGGTTTTGTTCACTCGACTTTCTGTTATATGGAAATTTCCAGAAGAAATCCAATGCCTTTGGTCACTTGAATCCCTTCAGGTCAAACTAGAACTTAAAAAATGTTTTTAGCATTTTTTCCTGAAGCATCTTTATTCTCCATCCAAAGGTCAGTTTCAGAAGTCTGGTAGAGGGACTGCTACTCCAGCATCTTTGCTCCTGGTGGTTGGGCCTTATCCCAGCGCTGCTTGACTGATCAATGTGTGGAGAATATCATTCTAAGGACAACGGTCTCCTTTGCATTTGAGCACCTGCCACTATGTAAGTTATATTTTCCATGGTTTTTTTTCATTGATGTCATAGTTACACGTTTAGCATTTATAAAAACAATGTTCGTGATGTCTTTCCTCTAGTTGTCCAAAAATTATTTTGAACACCCTTTCTGTAAAAAAAAATAATCTTATTTTACCAACATAGGTGCTTTTCTCCCCACTTTACCATGTTACATTTTAAGAGAGAAGTGAAAATATTTACTATAGTATTTGGTTTTAAAAGTGACAGATAACTGTATTGAGATCTGCTTTCCACTGAACTGGTGAAACATAGGCAGTGTCAGCCGGAGCTTCTCTTTGCTTTCTCCCATAACACACCCTAAGTCCCGACCTGGAGGGGCCATTCACTATCTAATTCAAACCTCTCCTTACATTAACAACATGGCAGGATTTAGTAATGATACAGTGTTTGCCGTTAAGGACTTGCCAGTTTCGCCTTAAATAGCTAGATTATAATACCTCAGTTTGCCATACTCCCTCTGTTTAATTTGGAATTACCTTGCAAATTTGAAGGTGATGCTATTGAATTGTGTAAAGGAATTAGGAAGTTGAAATGCTAGCAGTGTAGAGTACAAGTATTGGTCTACAGAAAACCACTAATTCAAGAGACTGAAGGTCAGGGAATTCATTTTAATAGGGACAATTTTTTGCTTTTACTGACTTCCGTCAGTGACTTTAATCCGTTATTTTTCCTTCATATTGCTCTGGATAATTTAAAACCCTTTCTGAAAGATTTTTCAAGACATATATGTGCTTGTGTTATTGTATGTATAGTTTCTGTACCTTTTAAGTGTAGTTAGTTTTTCCTAGTGTTGAAATAAAGTACAGAATACTATGCAGTACATTAGAGCCTATGCATCAGAACAATTTTCACGCCTCACTCAATTCTTAATGTAAATTAGTAGGAACATTGGTTATCCATTTGAGAAATTGAGTTGGTATAAAAATAAAAATGCACTTATGGTGTGTGGTGCTTTGTGTATCATCTTGGGAGTGTTTTGCTGTTTATCTGTCACTTGCATTAGAAAAAGCAGCCACTGGCTGCAGGTGACATTAAAAATTAAAGGTTAACCTCAATTTCTTTACTGACCAGACGTGGGGCAGAAAGTTCTTCTGGATGTGTGCCTGAATTTTGGAACTGTCAAAAAGAGTTGAGAGGTAAAGACTGGTGCTTTTCATGGCTTACTCTTTTTGTATGTATGTGGCTGGTTATATGATTTTAGCATTTTCAGGTGTTTAGATTGCTTGTTATAGGTAGTATCAAGATCATTTGTCATTGCGTCCAACTTCATGAAATTAAAAAATGACATGATAATGCTGTAGTAAATAATTATAATTAACTTATTGTACTGATCTACATAATTTTGCAAATGTCTTTGTTACTTAGAAAAGCTGATTAAAATAGCTTTTTTCCTATTACTAAAGAATACGTGTCTTTCAAAAACTAGTTAAAATTGTTGAAAATCACTATAGCAGCTTTTGAATATTCTGATTGACAGTATACATTTAATATAAGACAAGATTTTTGCCCTCATGAACAAGCCTGGGAGATCTTCCTTTAAGTATGAAGGCTTTTGACAAAGTTGGCTTCTACCCCACGGCGAGTTCAGAGTGAGCAAAGTTCAGTGGTGGGATGCTTCCCTCCTCTCTGACTCCAAGCGTTGGAAGCAGCATTCAGACCAGTGCAATCCACTGGCTTCAAGCAGCAGCGCTCTGTCTGTAACCCACCAGATACCTTTCATTTGCAAAGGAGATGTTACATCTGTTCAGTAGTGGACCAGGGTACAGACAAGTCTTGATACTTGAGATGCAAACTCAAAGCTCTGGTGGCTGCTCTTACCTTCCATTTAATCTCTTCATTTTGCTTAAAAATACAGTAATGTAGCATGCATAGAATCAATAGATCTGTGTCGTGGTTTAACCCCAGCTGGCAGCTAAGCGCCACTCAGCAGCTCAGTCACTCCTTCCCCCTGGTGGGACAGGGAGGGAATCGAAAAGAAGTAAAACTCATGTGTTGATATAGTTTAATAGGACATCAAAGGAAGATAACATAATAAAAACAGCAATAATAATAACAGCAATAATAATAAGCAATGATGATGCTAATAATAAGAACAATAATGATAATAAATAATAATGATTATTATCATAATAACAACCACAACAACAGAATATACAAAAGCACAGGACAATTGCTCACCACTCATTGACCACTGCCCAGCCCATCCCCAAGCAGTGATCCCATCCCCCAACCAGCTCCCCCCAGCTTATATATTTAGCATGCCATTACATAGTATGGAATATCCCTTCAGCCAGTTTGGGTCATGTGTCTTGACATTGTCACCTCCTGGCTTTTTGTGCACCTCCCCGCTGGCAGAGCGTGAGGAGCTGAGCAGTCCTTGGCTTAGTATGAGCACTGCTTAGCAACAATTGAAACATTGGTGTGCTATCAACATCTTCCTCATACTAAATCCAAACCGCAGCACTATACCAGTCACTAGGAAGAAAGTTAACTCTCAGCCAAAACCAGGACAATCTGCTGCTTCTTGTTGGCTGCTGAGTGAAACTGAGAAAGGAAGAAAAATTAAATTGCCTTCTCTGTCTTCATGATTAAGAGGCTGCCAAAATGCACCTGTTTTCTTTCCCCATCCCCCATTTGCTGAACACTGAATGTCTTCTGTCCTTGGCTATTTCACCTATTCTTAGGAAAACAAGAAAATAGAAATTTCGTTAAAGAAAGCAATGAATATTGCTTTAGATGAGAACATTGCAATCGAAGTTTTTGAAGAACCCTAGTATTTCAGATGTGTATAATTGTTTTAAAAATATATATCCATGTGCTTACTTCACAGTAAGCTTGACACACTTGTTTCAGGACTGGTTTGCTGTAGATTTTTCAGACTTTGAATTAAATCATGTTAAGAATTTTGTGGTGGGAAAGTGATAGTGCTCATGTCACGTGTTATACTTATTATTCTTAATTTCATAAACCTATATTTAAGACCAATAATTTATCTGAAGACAAAATATTTGCAAATGACAGTTACTTATTTTCTGGTATTTCCCTCTGCTTGAAATTATTCCAGTCTTCTCCAAGGTTGATTTCACTTAACGCTTCCTGGTTTCTTGCATTTCAGACTTTTTGTGTTGACATAATAATGAAACTGGTGAAACCAGTTTCACTATTGAAATTATTTGTAAGGAAACCAAATTACTATATAGCTTTAAACATATTTCCTTTGACTTCAGGAGTAATTAAATCCCATGTAATAGTTGATAATTGTTGACTTGCAGCCTGGCTCTAGAGCGTTCGTTTTATAAATGGGATTATGAAACATCAGGTAATATGGACTTTATTTTTCAGAGGAAGTATTTCAGATAATTAAATATTGCAGAAAGTGCTTAGAATTTGAAATGCAGTACCTTCTAAGAAGATATCTCTGAATGATTTTATGTATTTTCTTACAGGCTGTAGAATAGGTGGCATTTTATAATTTGTCAGTTACTTCCTTTAAGTTCAAATAAACTTCTGTATCGGTCTAAAAAGCATTATCTAGTGACTTGCAAACATGTTACAGATGGCATCTTTTCTTAAACACTACAATAATCTGTGGTTTGTGGAGCAACTAAATTACCCATTTGTTACACAGTTACGCAGCTCATAGAGGTCATCACACATCTGTATGAGCTGAACATTTTAAGTCTTTCAAAAAAATGAAAAAACCCAACACGCATTCATTGCAGTGTTTTTGTTGTTGCTGTTCCTACAGTGTGGGTGGTCAAGTGCCTGGACCTGCTTTGCAGAGATGGGCTATAGCGAGTGATACTCAAAAGCTAAGGGATTTTTTCTTAGATATAGCAAAACTTGCAGGACATGCAGCTTCAAAGGGAGGAAGAACAGGCTTGGGGTGGAGAGTTATTTTGCAAAGCACTAAAATCAAGTTATATCAGTTCCCCTTCAATAGTACATAATATCACCTCAAGACCAGTCGTTCCCATAGTTTTATTTTCAGTAGCTGTTGGATTCTGCTGGTAGGGAGTAGATCTACTGTGTGTTATTACCACATTCTCTTCAGACATTCTTTCTTCTTTCTTGGTACCTTGTCAGGATTTATCCATGATATGTAGCTGGTCCTCACTTGACAAAACTGGAACAACTTCACATCCTCCTCAGTTCAAGTTGCCTCTGGCAGTGGTTTTTTTTCTGCTGCATCTCTCTTGCCCCTGCCCCATGGCAGTCTTTCCCTTTGGTCTCCTGAGCTTCATTTTGGACCATGTGGCTCTGAAGTTTGAGCTGGCCTTGGGCAGAACCCAGCCAGATCTGGCAGAGCTCTTTTTCATTGTGCTTGGTGCCTGCTTTATAGTTTGTTGTCATTTTAACCAGGAAACCAGCTTCGCTAGTTGGAACTCCCAGTACTAAGACCTTACCTCTGTCTTTCAATATTTAAAGAGTGCTTGTAAGAATGATGGAGAGAGACTTTTTACCAAAGCCAGTATGGATAGGACAAAGGCTAATGGATTTAAACTAGAAGAGGATGAATTTAGATGTGATATAAGGAAGAAATTCTTCACCATGAGGGTGGTGAGGCACTGGAACAGGCTGCTCAGAGAAGTTTATGGATGCCGCATCCCTGGAAGTATTCCAGGCCAGGTTGGATGGGGCTTTGAGCAACCTGGTCTAGTGGAAGATGTCTTGTGGAATAAGCAAGAATTTCTCTACACTATAAACAGTGTTCAAACTTTGTCTTGAGACATTAATCTCATGTATTTTAAAATCCTGGAAATATACTCTATATATTGAAATATCCTCTAAGCTGGAGCCAAGAAAAAGTTGTCATTCTCGCATAGCTGCCTTTGGTGGAGGGGAGAGAGGAACAGAGAGAACAAAAGGAAGAAAACCTGATCTCTTTAGGTGAATATGTTCTTCCCATAAAACATAACAACAAAAAGCAGATCAAGACACTCTCGCTTGGCGACACTCGTACCATCTGACAAGAAGTGATTTTACTGAATTTAAAATCCAGAAGCAATAGTATTTCTTCCATGAGTAAATAGGAAGGAGACCTTAAATACGTGTTGTTCTTGAAAGCACTGATTGTACTTAGTTGTTTTTGGTCATTTAGACTTAGGCTTTGGAAAGTACTTAATTTAAAGCAAATACAGGAGTACTTGTCTGAATGTGCAGATTTACTGACTATTCACTAGGAATATAAATACTTGAACGGAAATTTAGTGAAGTTGCTTGTGGGGTTTTGTTTTATGGTTTGTTGTTTTTATTTTTTCTTTGTGGGTTTTGGTTTGTTGGTTGGTTGGTTTTATTTAACAGAAAACTTGTACAGTATCTTCAGGTGGGTTTTGACTTCAAAATTTTGAAAAAACATGTACTTTGTAAAAAGTAAGTTCTGACAAAAGCAAAGGAAATGCCTAAATGTTTAAGTTGTGAATCAATTTTGTCTAATCAGGATTTAGTGCTCCAGTTGAGGATATTTTGTAGTGTGAAACTTTGTTCTGGAAATATAGTGACCAGCTAGATGAGTAGTGACCATCATTTCATACAATAAATATATTTTGATGAATGAAATGTAGATGTTGAATGAATTTGTAGGGTTTTTTTTCATGAAAACGATAGTTATGAAAGCTGCATGGATTTGAAGCATTTTGGGGTGAAAAAGTAATGGTTTTGTTTTACTTTAATGTTTAGATTTTTAGAAAATATATGTAGTAGATTATTATAAACATGAAGACATTCTCATACAAAATCTGTTTCTCATTCCAAAAGATAATATAATACATCATTAAAAGGATGAACTTTTTAATATAAAAAAGAAAGTTCTAGTATTCAGCAGATTTCTTCAGTTGTGAAGCTCTACACAGTGATCTGCCTTATGATTCTAGATTCTTTGAAAAGAAAATTTGACTAATGTAGTTTTTTGTAACTTTTCTGACACTGCTCTTCTGATGTAATTGCTTTCTTGAATATATAGTTAATGGCCAAAATTAAAATGCAGGAACCTAAAACACAGAAGAATTCATGGGCAAGCTTCTTTCAAGAGTTGTAGTAAAAGCTGCACATCAGACTTAGGCAGTATTCAAATAGTTTTCAGCATCTTGTGACTATTTTAATTTTCGTAATTAGTGTTGAGGTTACTTTAAGGTTTCAGTATTTTCCAGCAGCAAATATTAGAGAGTGGTATTAGACTGACTTCACTGTTTCCCGTACAAACAAGCTCTGTAAGTTTGGGAAGGTTTCCTCAACATCCCTGATTATTTTGCTGTTAAGGGTCCCACAAAATAACTGACTCTTTTCACAGTATTTGGTACCGGTCTTTGGTAGCCATAATTCAGACCGGTGCAGCAGTTATACCCCTACTGACTTCCCTTTTGCTAGCAATTCATCAGAAACTTGGGAAATTTAGTATTTCACACAGAAAATAAAGTCGATTCAAGCAATTGTGGAAAGGGAAATGATACTTAATGGAAGAGACAGTTTGATAGTTTGGGTCATCGATCGAGTCCATACATTTTCCACCTGCCAAACTGGAACATAAAACGTGAAGTCCTTTTAGATTCTTTTCTATTACATGGCACAAAGGTAAGAGTTACCAGAAAAGTCACTGTTCTTTATTATAGGGTTTCTCTTCGAATGTATACACAGTCCTTGAATTTCAAGTTATATCTTCTAATGCTTACATGCTGAGTAACTTGAAAAACAACATCCATAAGCAGCAATTTTATCATACACGGGGCTGATCTGACTTGTCTCATGTGCCCAATTTTGCTTCCTTCAGATAAGTAGCATTTCTGCATTCACATAGTGGTTCTCAGGTACCAGGGAATCACCTCTTTAAAAATAACATATGCATCTGAGACTGGTAGTTTGAGAGCTGTTTCATTACATATATTTGCATTTACAGTCTGAATATGTCCTACTAAACTCTTACCAAAACACAAAAAAGCTCCTCATTTCAAAATAAGTCAGAATATTTGATTTGACAGTTTTTTCATTTTGGAAGCGTAGATTTTTTGAGTCACATGTTAAAAGATTGAAGGGAATACTTAGCTGACCATCACAGAAAAATCATGACAAAGCATACATAGAAATACACATTTTTTGTGTGAGTGTATGTGTTAAGATAGATATGAGAGTTGAATATTCTTAACTGTAAAGTTTCTTTTCCACTCTGAGGATTTTTAGAAACCATTATATCCATTTGGTGGAGCAACAGCTTATTTAATGAAAATTGATATTTTTGAGTTTTTCGTTCTTTTATAACATCTGTAAATATGTTCCCAAACTCTACATGCAGTTCTGTAATTAACATAGTGTTTCCATGGCATTTTGTCAATGAATAGTAAAAATATTATTTATGCAGATGGGGAAAAAAAAAACATTTTCATCAGCAGTACAGTGGTTGAATTTTGTGGCAGTTGAAATATAAGCCAGAAATGTAAAATTTGAGTTTTGTTACCTTCTTAAATACCTCTGTAGGTTTTATGCACTCTGAATTAGCGGTGAGGTGTAATCCAGCACCTTTTCTATATAGGGGTAAGATCGATTTAGGAACAAAGCATTTTCTCCTTTTGCAGAAGATCTGTAACTCTCTGATCACAGCACTTCAGTTTCTTTATTTTTCATCGGTGTTTTCTCTCCGTGTAATGTACATAGGAAGTTAATGATGAAACAGTAGTAAAGTGTTCATTGAAACTTAGAATTATAGTATTTGCAAATGTAAAATCATAATTTACATAAATGTTATAGTCAAGAACATTATGAATGTAAATATGCCTTCATCTATTCTCAGTCTTATAATGCCATTCGTTGTCCAGTGGGAGATGAAGAGTGATGTTGAGACTGCCGTTTAACCTATTATAGCAGCCTAAAAAAATTAAATAGCCTTGATGTAAATATGAGGTGGGAAAAGAGTATTCATCTCCATTAACTGACATAAAAAACCATGGTAAGAATAACAGGCGGGTGGGTGTGCATTAAGCAGTGAAATCCCTAAATTCGGACTCTAATTATAAGCACAAGGACAATTGCCTCCCACGTACTTAAACTGTTATGGGTTTTTCAGACAGAAAATATGCTTCACGGTTATTCAGGCACCAAATATGGATTTTCTTTTGCATTCTTTTTCATCTGATACATAATTCCTTCTCCCTTGCTACTAAACGAGGGCCTAATGCTAAAGAGGTGAGTTTGTTATGTCTTCTTTGATACAATTAGGTCTTTAAGCATTTTTCTGAATCTTGTAACTATGCTGGGGAAGTTCTACCTTTTCTATGGTGCCATAAGCAGGTGTTGCACCATTATATTCAGAATATTTGGGGCAATTATTTTAGCTTTGATTTTTGTTCAACTGTTTCAGCTTCAAACTGAAAGACCTATGGATGACCAGTGGCTGATTAACCTATTGCACCACACAAGTAGCTCTTCCTTTGTTTCTTGGTGATATATTCTTCTGAATATACTCTTCCCTGAAATTATTTTTATGTTACATTATATAAAGTAATTTTTTGTATTCAGTAATTGGAGAAATTGGCCTGTAAAACTGTCTTTTAAAGTTAGTTTATAGCAGTTTATTTAACAAACTGCTTTCAGTTTTGATTATTTAGCCATTCCGTCTTTGACATAATACAAGATAAAGGTTTAATATTTTTCTTAACCAAAATAATTACTTCACCTTTAGCCTTTGATGTTTAAGATACAAGAGGAGATGCATTATGTCCATAGTTAACCTGATGTAATAGTTAAGATGTTGTATTTCTAGACTGAATTTGTCTGAGTTTTGCTTTGCAGTAACTGTCTCTTACTATCCTTTTCTATGCTCGATTAGAGAGTTATTGACTGTTACATCTTTTCCACGTATAGTTATCTGCAGATCTCAAGTCACCTTTAATCTTATCATAAATAAACTAAATACTGATTTTGTATCTCTCAGACACACATCATAACAAGAAGGTTTTCCTGATTGTTATCCTCGTAACTCCTTTTTGGGCCCTTTTAATTTCAACTTTCCTTTAAATTTAAGATACCAGGCCTGATTATGGCATTCCAGTGATGCCATATGTGCAGATAATTTCAGGTCCTTAGTACTACCATATATTTCCCTGTAATGCACCCAGGGTTTGTGTGTAGCTTCTTAGCTACAGCAACATAGTAAGAGCAAAAAAAAGCAGTTGGTTATTTACTTTGACTTTTAAGTTCTTCAGGGATTCACTACTTTCTAGGATGTAATCCTCCGTTTTATGTGGCCTGTCTTCTGTGTTCTTAATGTTCTTAAGGTAAATAAATGAAAATAATGTAATTTCTGTTCTGAGATTTACTTAATTTATGCAGCTTATTGGAAGCAGTTTTGCTTATTTTGGTCATCGCAGAGCTTCAGCTTTTCCCATAACAGTGAAGTTAGTCACCATGTTTTATATTTATTTTGTGTGATTGATATTTTAAAAGAGACAATAAAGGAGACTTCACAAAGCATTAAAGCGTTAATACAGCACAAAGAAGCCTTATAATGTGTTTAGCTTGTGCTGATACCTAATGATACAGCAAAAAAGCACTGTTGTACAAGGCTGCTTTTAAGATCCAAGGGAACCAGAGGTATTGTTAAGAATAATAGATAGCATATCTCGGATTAATTTTTTTAAATTTGTTTTTTAGAAGTACAAACACAAAAATCCTGTCTTAATCTTTCTCTTTCTTTAAGGTATGCTGCTTATTTAGCTTTTAGTAACTTGTAATTTAAGATCACAGTTATTAGGTGTATTTCTGCATTTTATATATCGCTCCCAGATGCTACAGTATTAGTTTTTATCACTGCATATTTTATGAAATGTCAGCCTTCTGTTGGCTGTTCACGCAGCATTGTTAGTGATCAAAGCCACAACATAAAGGAGAGGAATCCAAACAGTTGGCTTATCTTTGTCCTTCATTGTGACACAATACCATAAAATTACTTTGCTATATAAAAGGCAAGCAAAGCTTCATGTAGCACACTCTGAAAAGGTGAACTTTTTGTTATGCTCAACAAAATAGATAAATTCTTATCGGTGATATTTTCTGTAAGGAAAGTAAAGTTAGCAATGATATGTTTTCAGTTTGGAAAAAGTTTTCATCTTTGGCTGCCTTTTTAAAGCACCATGTTCTTTTTTATATTAAAATGCTATTATAAATTTATCCATTAAGACTTTTTGAAATGAAAGAAATGTTGTGGCCTTTAGAGTAACCTGTGTGATGTATTTCTGAGCTTCTCTGAGATACAATTAGTCAAGGCATGTTTTATCATTTGAAGAGTGATAATTGGAAAGATAGTAGTCTTTACATTATTAAAACTACTGGTGATTATCAAGTATATTTGCCTTCTAGTTTGGCTTTTCATGTGTGAGATTATTTGCAATTTATCTAAATTTCTGATTAAAAATATCAGAACAAATATCAGCCTTAATGTTTCTGCTTGCCTAAGTGAGTTATGTATCAGAACAGAAGTAATAAAGTAGGAAAAACTCTATGAGCTCTGGAGATATTCTATAGGAATAAAAATCTTGAATGATTTTGATCAGCTGTTGTGTATGCCCTGCACAGCAGTTGGTTCAATCAATTTTATGTTTTGGGATGGTTTTATTAAAACGAGCTGCTGCGTTCAGTAAATCATTGTAAAGATGCAAGCTTTGTATATGCTTTTTGGGGACATGCAGCTTACCAGTGCCATCTCTCAAACCTTAAGTTGGCTCTCAAGACTTAAGTCGGCTCACCAAGAGGCTGGACTGAATTAGTGACCCCCTTACAATGTGGAGTATTGATCAGGACAGAACACAAAAAAAGAAACATAGTCTCATACTGTGAAAGTGGTAGAGAAATTAAAAAGCAAAATATTTCTGTAGTGTTGTGGAGGTCAAAGGCCGGCGTGACAGTAAGCAAAGCTCTGCACACCAAAGCTCTGGACAGTATCTCTTAAAACAGATTATGATGATGCACATAACTTGATAGAACATGTTTGTCTTTCCAACTGCTGGTGTCATCATGTTTTTCAGTAACTTAAATGCATGTATTCTCTCGCAGAGTGTGACCATATTTTGATAGATGCTTCAGAGGTTTTGAACAAACTAACAGTGGTATTTTTCTGCATGGTGTTGTGCTCAAGATGGCCACATTAATCCATTTTTACTTGAAATCTGGCACTGGAAGAGGTTGTTCCCATGTACCTTCAAAGATTTTGTTACTTCTTTCGTGATGTGTTTTGAAAATACAGCAGGTAGAAAACACACTTCTGACAAGTGAGTTAAGGTTGAAGATGTTTAGTATATCAGAAACTTTCAGTAATTGATTTTGAAAAGTGGAAATTGGAAAAACAAAAAGTTCTGATAAAAATAAGTAGTTAATCCACCAGCTACCTGACAATAGTGTGCTCAGTGCAGGCCATCCTCCCTGTATGAATATGCCGTCAAACAGAGCCTGCAGAACTTCCACCTTCTCCTCAGCCTCGCTACCAGCATCAAGTTTGTGATCCTTCTCCTACCCCTCACAACTGAAAGGGCTGAACATCAAAAGCTGCGGACCTATTCCCCGCCTTTCTCAGATAAGGCCTTTTTGTAATTGTTTCTGTTCTGATTTATTGAAGAAGTAGGACTCCTATTGTACGTTTTCATCCACTGCTTACCTGAGAAGTTAAATTTTACATGTCTTATATCCAGTATGATTCTGGTTTGCTGAGGAATGCAGAAAAATCTCCAACTTGACCTGGCTGTGATGACGGATTTAGAGTCCCCAGAAGGACTGTGATGCTTATAGCAAGGTTACTGTTCTCAGTAAGAGCTGTGCTCCTAGGGAAGAGAGATGTAGGAGATTCTATACACAGTACTACAGGTGCCTGAGAATCAGGAGGCCAAATATGTTGACACTTTTCCTTGCAAGTCCATAAGAAATTTAGGTGGACATGGAGAGAAGGCAGAAAGGAATGATTACAGTCTGTTTACAAGAGTGAAGTAATTTCTCCTCTGCTAAACCTGGTACCCTTATCAGAGGTTTCAAAAGCCTGTGGTTGGAGGGTAAACTTTTTGTTCAGGGCTCCTTTTTATTTGCACATCTAAGATTGCTTCAACCACCTGTTAAGCAGATGCTAAAGGCACTGTAAGAGGTGGAAACATACAGAGTTTATTAAAACAGGTTCTCATGTCTTTACACTGGTGAATCTCTTTGATTCGATGACCAGGCAGTCACACATTCAATATTAAATGTGCAGCTTTCACATCTCCATTTGCAAACCTAATGTACACCAAATGCACAGTGACCAAAAGTGGAGTCATGTCCCAAAATGAAGTATAATACATAGTTGGAAAAATGTGATGCTTCTTTCTATAATTGGTGCTCTGTAATGCACAGTTTCAACCTTTGCACGTAGAGGTGGTAAATAGAGATGGGATGATAGCTCTTTGTTAATCTACTGGATATAATCAAGGCAGCTTGGTGCCTTTTAACCTGATATTCTTGAATCTTTATATGGACTTCTGGAACTGATGTGCTTTGGAAACTTAATTTCACTTTACAGATTTATTTTTTGTGTGCATATGCTTGAAGCATTTTGTAGATTGGTCCTACAATTTGTGAGCATGTAACCTTGCTTCCATAGAAAAAACATCTATGACAGCTGGTTGCAAAGGCATTCTTTAGTAGTTGAATGAATGCAGCAGTTTATAGAGCTTGCAGACGATGCTAGCACTGGCAAAACCAGAGGTTTTTCAGCCCTTTGTTAACGCACAGTATCCTCAAATGTCTGACCTGAGAGTTATAAATGTAACTGACAGAGAGAATTGAGGCAAATTCGTAGTCAGAAATTTCTTAATAAGATATAAATTGCTAGTTTGGACTTGATTCCCTGTTGATGAAAATTGTGTTTCTGAAATGTAGCTGTACGAGTTTACGCAAGGGATATCACAGCATTTTTACCTGCGGGATGTATCAGTCAGATTGCTGTTCTGCGCTGCAGAGAGCTCGACGAAGGTGAATAGTGCTTATAAACAAAATCATGTACAAGAGTGTTATACTACAGCCACCCGTTAAGGACTTCATGTGGACCCTATCCTCTCTTATTAGCAACATGCTAAATTGTTTTGAAATGTTTGCAGTTTTTGTGAGTGTGTGTCTCTGGGCTGCTAGAATTAGCAAAGGGAAAAGTCAGTGAGGTTTCTGGGAAGCTGTCTTCAGTCTACCTGTTTATTTAATATACAGATTATTATTAATGATGAGTACAATGGGAACTGTGAGTGTTGGCTCATGTGCAGAAGTTACAATGGTAACAGTAGAATAATTTAGATCTTTTCAAAGCTAATGAAGTTTTAGTTCAGAATTTATTGGTAAAATTTAAAGTGCTAAAGACATGTTTTTTTGAATACTTGAGATTCTATATAATTTAAATGGAAGCTGTTAGAAATTCCTCTAACTCAACATTAGGCCACGTCATGTAGTGCTATCTTCTCCTCCTATATTTTCCCTCAAAAAATTACACTAGAGAAGCAATTCTGCATTTACAGAAGTTTCCCTTTATTCTCTGGCAACTGAGGAAAAACTGCAGTGCTTCAGACTTTGTTTTGATAGTTTCATTGATAGTGACCATAACAATGCCTCCTTAATATATAGTGGAAGTGTTGACTTATGATGTAAAAAAAGTTGGGTGGTATCTGAGAAAATTTTTACTGAAAATCTTTTCCTATACCTTGCAGTTCAAATTCAGAGCAGTGAAATTTGCAGTGGTGATAAAAGCAGGTGCTTCATAAAGCCTTGCAAATGTGTGTCCAACATCAGGCAAGCAAAGGGGTGGGATTCTATCTGCTCTGTCTGAGGAAGAGGGGCTTGGTGGTCAAGTCTTTCACCAAAGTGATAGGGGCAGGTTTGGAAGGGGAGGACCAGGCTTTTCGGGTTGGTGAAGAAGCCATCCACAGGCTCCTTCAGCAGTGTTACTGAAGAAGCAATCTGGCCAAGCCAGAAGAGGAGTTTGAAACAAAGGGGTGCTTTGTAACTGTGGAAAGATTGTGAGGATTAATGGTTGGTTTGGATGCATTAATAAATCCCAGGTTGCACTTCTTACAAATCTGCATTTGTAAGGATTCAAGCCTGTAACATTCTTTGTGTTAAAAAACATACAAAGGTAATGAAACAGGCTTAGAAAGCTCAAAAGAACTTCAGAGTGTTTCAGTTTGGAGGATATGAACAGAATGCTGAAGAAATAGGAGTGTTGCAGAGATTTGGGCTGTATTAAATGTCCAGTTTCCTCACAGAATGTGTGGTGCTAAGCGCTTCCATATAAATACTGGCAAAGACCCAGGTTTCAGTTTCACTGAAGTCCACTCCAGCTGTAATAATTGTAGGCATGAGATTGCAGTACTTATATTTTCATCAGGTGCACTTTGTTTTAGTTGTAATATTAAAATGTGGCAAATTGCTGTTCAGGTATGAATGGAGAGTTCATATTCCTAATTTTTATTATATGCTGAGAGGATTCTTATTTCAGCTCGAGGCTTGAATATATTTTAAGAGTGTTGAAAAGGAATTTAACATGTTTGACTTCTGATTTGGAGACCACAGAGACAGATTGTTCTCTTTCACAGCAATTAAGAAGGTTACTATTTTAAAATATATGTCTGAGGTTGCAAAGGGGCTAAAGAGAAGAAAGATTAATGGTTTCTGCATTTAACTGATGTGCCATTCACACCAGTTAACAAAGAGGTTGCTTAATGGTAGGAGATGTGCTGCCTTTTGGGGCTTCTTGTTGGATCACTTGCCAGTCACTGGTGTCCTGTGATTGTATGGGGAATGTGATTGCCTTTCGAACTTTGCATCTGATGAAACCTGTAGGGAGAAGGTGCTGAGAGGAGATAGTTAAGGCTAACAAGTGATATAGGCATTGATCCTGTCTTCTGCTCACTGATGAGCTGGCAAATGAGTAATATGTCTCTCTGTTCATAATGGCTAAAATAGGATAAGCTGAGGAATATCTGAACTTTAGGCATGAGAGACTTTCAGGCCCAGGAGGACACAAATGGGTCTGTTTAGGCTTGGCCAGGGAGGCCTTGCCATCTGTAGGGATGAGTAGACTTCTGCCATGAATAGCAAAACAAAAGATGTGACAGATACAAGAAGAGTCTCCTGCTTCCCTCCCCACCTCTTCTTCTGCTTTGAATTGCATTATGGATTTTAAATTCACACAAACGTAGATGATGTACAGCTAAACCAGTGTTTATGTAGAATATATACAGAAAAGGATGGCATGCGCTTTTATTGCTCTTCGTTTTAGATTTGTAACAACAAGACAGTAGGAGAAAGATGGCTGAAAACGTATTCACAGTTTTAAGGGCTACTAAGGAAGAACTCGATTGTATAAACATATGCTATTTCTCCCCTAGTTCTGTAAATGTAAAGAGAGAAATTCTTTCCACTCCCCTGACTTCATTTTCTCCTCAGTGTTTTAGTTTTTTAGCTTAACCTAAACCATTTGATATTGAGTAAGAACACAATATAATGGCAACATTTAGTGCGTTTCTGATATAGTGGACTTACAGTGCTTTGTAATGTCTAGCACCAAGTGAATATTTATAGCATTGGCAATGAGAAATGAAAAAATCACAACTGTGGCATCATTAAATTTGTTTTGCACAAGCTTAGAGTTTTACTCTCTGCTTTTCTATACATGCTGAAAGTCGAGATACTGAAAGTTTAGAGGCTAAACTCTTGACTTAATGTCTTGGGCAGAGCTGGGGGGTTCACTTGCATTCCACTTCTGATGCATGAACAGAAGATTGTATTTCTCTGGGAAGTCTCTTTACTTGTATGTTGTAACCCATTGTGTCAGATTTTTTAGATTATTTTCTTAGCATACTTTCCTCTTTTGGATAGTCCAAAATATTTTGTTTACTATTCACCCACTATTCCTCCAACCAAATTTAATGCTTCATCTATGCCGAGCCCCCCACAGGAACACATGACTTAGGAAAGGGACAAAATCAGCAGAAAAATAGGTGGTCTGAGCATTTATGCATTAAATATGCATGTTAATTAGAAAAAATTAGAAAAAATATGAAAACAGATGTTACATAAATTATTTCAGTCTCAGGATAGTAGTAACTTATACACTGACAATAACTTTTATACGTGCATATGTATGGATATGTCTGTTTCTGTATTTTGGAACATTTGTACAACTCCTACATGGATAGCAATAGCAAAATAACTTCTAGCTTAGTTGTGCCCTCTGAACTCTACCTGTACTTGTGGGTGTTTTTCTCCTTAAGGAAAGTTTCTGAAAAAGGCACTGCCGTCAGGATTGGTTGAATTTTAAGACTCTCAAGGGGTATTTCAGGTGACCAGCATTAAATCTATGGAAAATATTTTTTCTGCATATTGATATTGTACTAGGCAGCTGAAATTTTAAAATGTAGTTGCAACCAAGTCCTTCATTGTCTGACATATATCCCACTCTTTGTTGTGATCTCTTTTAGTTCTCTTATCTGCGGTGGAAAAAAAAATACATTCCTAGGGCTTGCTAGGCGGAGGTAGTCCAGCAAAGATAACTAAAATGTTAAGAATGTGATAACAGAAGAGAGAATTCTGTGAGTGGATATTCATGCTAGAATTCATCTGCTCTTAGTGCAGTCATTTTGTCATTTTATAAAGAAGACACTTCTGACTGACAACCAATTTTCTGAATATAAATTCTGATATAATTTGAATAATTACATAATTTCTGTCCATGTTGAAAAATCAGACATATGTGCAGTTCGTATTCTAATTATCACCACCAGAGACTGAAAAGTTAACTTCTCAGAAAATGAAGGCGATGCAACATGCAATAAGGGGAAATGTTGAAATATAAAGACCTGTTGCCTTCTTTAAATTTTCAGATAATTATTTCAGTATAACATTCTACTTTTCTAGCTTGATAGCTTTCATATTGTTTGAAACCTTGTTTTGTTTGTTTGTTGGTTTAGTTTTGTTTGTTGTTGTAGGAAGATAAAAGACTGCAAGAAGTAGACAATGAATTGTGGAAGAAGAGGGATAATAATATTTCTAGCAGATTGTTAGTATTGAAGAGTTTTTAAAATAGTGTGCAGGGTATGCAATTGCTATTCTAGCAGATGCATTATGCTAGTAAATGTATGAGAATGTGGTACTATATGAAAATGAATTACAGAAAACTATTAAGAAATCTTATTTATGTCTTGAAGAGGAAATATATTACCATAAATCCTACTTTATACCAATAAATTCTGTTGCCTACACAGAATTATTTAAACAGGGAAAAAAAATCAGTGTTGTGTTAATCCTTCACTGCACATGTATTCATTCAGATTGCAAGAGTCAGATCACATGGGGAGAAAAGGAAATTGTATAAAAAAGAATAAAATTGTTCCAGCTGCGTATCTTGAATTTTTGGTTTGGAAACTTTGACATTCAGTATCAAACCCATAGTAGTGACGACTTCTAGGCCTGGTTTGAGACACTGGTTTTTTCTGTTGCATTTTCTTTGCTAGTTTTGTATATTTGTGTGATCAGGCTGGCTTTGATTTCCTTACCATCTCCTTGAGAATTCATTTCTCTATTGCAGGACACACAGATGATTGCCTTGGAATATATTTGTTTTGCCATTGCTTTCTAGTGGAATAAGAACAATCTTAACCTCTGAGCCTAAACCTGTTAGAATCTCTCCGTGCCTTTTCTGCTTCTGTTGTTTTAGGGAAGTAACTCAGCCATGCATTAGCACAGGTTCTAGCTTCAGTAGAAGCATCCAAGATTTTTTCCATAGGCAGCTGAAACCGGTATAAACCTTTGATCATTGTACCTTGGTGCTCTTGCTGTTGCTGACTTCGATAAAATAATAATGGTAAAGCTGTAATTCCAGCTCAGGATAGTATCCATCCATTAGTTTTGTGGTGGCAGGAGGGACCAAGCCTTCCACATTCAGCCAGCCTTTTGGTGTAAAGGTAGATCTATGCAATTCAAGTGTGCTTCCACAAGTAGTATGAACCCCTATGTTTTTGCTTCAGTAAAAGATATAACCACTGAAATTTTCCTTGGCCATGGATCACAGTGACATTCCTTTCCTGATGGAAAGCATTGGTTCATTCAGGTAGCGTTCCCAGTTATTCCTTGGTCTGGTGACCCTCCTTCCAAACTCAAGAAGGACAATTCTGAAAGAAATTTGGAGAGAGCAGCTGCTTTGCTTTTGAAAACCACAACGTTACACAATCAGAACTAGACTTTCCAAGAATCTCTACTACTGTTTAGGCATCAATAAATAATAATTTTAAAAAAAGAATTGTGAAAAAAGTTGGAAAGAAATTATGATAATGTCACTTTGTTTAGAAGTTAAATACCTTATATTAACCCTGTGGGCACTAACCAAGTGCTGTTGGTTTCTCTCTGTCTTGGTTACTGTGCATCTAGTTGTCTAGATCTGTGGTGAAACGTGGATCATTAGTGATGCAGAAGTTTACATTCAGCTTCATCTGCATCATTCCTTTTCTGTTTAGAAATGTGACGTCAGAGAACTTTTGTAAGATAAAAGATAAGGATAAAGATAAGGATGAAATGTAAGACCTGTAGATGAAAATGATAAAGCCTTCTGAGTCAAAAGGTGTGAGAAATAACGCTCTTAAGATATTTTGGCTTTCAAGCATTTCTGTAGTCATGATTCTATTATGAACAAAACACAGAAGTTTGTGTTGTATGAATACTTTATTAATTCAATTTATGACTCTGAGTAGCTGAAAAGCTAGAAAACGTTGCAGTCCTTCCCTCCCTCCCTCCATCCCTCCCTTCCTTCCTTCCTGTTTTCTCATTATTGAGATTATGACCGCTACCTACTTTAAACACTTGAGAAAAATTGAATGTTGTGCCTCTTTTTAAAAAACAACAAAGAGTATATGTATATACACATCTATGTGAATGCTTCATTTTCGCAAATGCAATTGTACTAGTAAAGATTATATTGTTTGCTATACAGTAAGCGTTTGTATTTCATGCAGTTCTTTACTACAGATTTTTATCCCATCCTGACTAATAAATATCAAGGTACTTTCCACCCCAGCAATATTTCTTAGTATGACTGTTTTAAATAATATATCCCTATTTATTGCCATTTATTAAAATTACTAGCATTTTTATATGGAGTGGTTCTCTCTCATTGACTTTCCTGGGAAGGGTATGTTTTTTGTAGGTATGTGTTTCCATCTGTCAATGCTAGATGATGCCGAATTCAAGGAATGTTCCTTGTGTTTGAAACAGAAGGCAGTGAAGCTTTTGGCTAAAACTTAGTTTTTGTTGTGATTTTGTTTCATGATTTCTGATTGGCTTTGAGAGATCTCTGTCTGGTGTACCAAAAAGAAAAAAAAAGAGACCTTGTCATAGAAAACTGTGCCTCGGTGACAAGATGTGTGGGAGAGCAGAGGTGTCATTCAGCAGCTAGGTTGTAGTGCATATTGTGTTCAGTGGAGACAAATAAATGCTTTTGATTCCTGTTGAAAAAGGTGATACTGTCATGTGTGTTGCTGCAAAGATGCTCTGGAGCATTCAGTACCAGTTGAGCCTTGCAAAGAGCTGGGGGTGACTCCTGAAGGGTGGTACGACACGGCACTGGTCCCCGTGAAAGCTGATGAGGCCTATGCAACCTCACCTGAGAGGTCTCAGTGAGAGACTGAGTCACAAAGATGTGTGGAGAGGTCGGGGGTCCTGCTTAAGGAGCTAAGATGTGAGCTTCTGGTTCTGTATTGTATCTTAAAAGAAGGTTTTGTGGCAAACATTCTTTCATTAAACATGTTAAAGGTTTTTGTTCTCATCTCTCTTCAGAGGAGTAGTAAAATTTATGCTGCAGTGTCTTGGTGTCTCTTTCGTGTACATATATGTCTGTATGCAAGTTAAGAATGGTAGGGAGAAGAGGGACAAATAAGTCATGTGGAAAGCAATGGAACTCGTTTCAAATTATTTCCTATGGAAGCTGATTCTATAGTCTGGGAGTCGTCCAGAAAGGGAATATAGAGGAACATGGTTGTTATGGTTGTTACTGTGGAAGGCTCCTTCATGTCCAAGGAAAAGGGTCGTAAGAAACGGTTTCATCCTGAAATTTTTAGAGTTCCCAAGACTTAGCCTGTATCGTAGGCTTTATGCCCAGGTACAGTGCCTTTTGTAAGTCCAGTTGGAGTGAGGAGTAGTGGAGATTGCATTCCTCAGCACAATTTCTCTTACTTAAATGAAAATGGCAGAGAAAAAAAGAAGTGTGTTGTTACTGCAATGGGAACGTCTCTCAGAAGCAACATTGCCAAGAGTACTCTTAAAATAAGGATTGAAGTGACCATGTACTATTGCAGCAGCTGATATCTTTCAACATCAGTACATACATTGTTTTTCTTGATTGCTGCAAGAATATTAGGAGGAGTTTTTCAAGTAATAAGTGTTTCCAAAACTGGTTTCGTAATGTTATATATTCCTTATTTCTGAACCTTTAATGTTTTGCTGACTAGTCTAACGGAAGGGAAAGTTACTACAGTAGTTAGACAACAAGAAAAAGATGGCTGAAGGTAGTTAAAAGTGTTTCTATTGCTGTGATCAACATACAGTAAGAGTTACATAGACAGATGCATCAGGCACTACATTTCAAAGACTTAAATATGTAATCAGATGTGCCATTCATGCTTATAATTTACAATAAGAAATTTGTCAGAAATATACTGTGCCTCTAATAAAAAAGTGTATCCATTAAATTTAATAATGTAAGATCAGCTATTTTATTGCATGTTAGCCATTTGCAAAGCAGAATCTTATTCTACATTTTTAAATTACTCTGGTAGCATCAGGATCCATAACTCTTGGGTATCCTCATTTTTTTCTTCCCCCTCACTCATATTGTGAAGTTAATATGGAGGATGACACATGTTACAGTGTTCACATTCCAGTGTGCGATGAAACATGTTTAAAGCAGACCTAAAACTAGTAATGCATAAATTACAAACATCACGATAATTGTAGTCTAGCACTCTTCCTATTTAGGTACTGGAAGTTATGTATCTGGAGAGAAGGTGAAAGAATAGTTTTCAATAACAGCTAGGTAAATAAGATTAAAATCTGTAGTTAAAACCACTTTTATGAGCAGTTAACCTCAGTATATATGAGTTTGTAAAGACTTCTGTTCAATGACCAAGTTAGCAGTGCATTATTTTCTTGCTGTAGTCAAGGGATGCATCGTGTAGTCGGTTTTGTCTTTCAAGCCATGTACCTCATGTCAGAAAGTAGATAACAATGGACAACAGTAGAAATAATATTTGTTAGATGTTTCTTGGAGCAGACAAAAGTATATATTGGTCTGCTTAAATGTGAAATTCCTAGTAAACATAGGCTGGTTAGTGTCTGTAGTTGGAAATCTTTAAGTGCTTCACAAACAGGAGTGAGTATTTGTTGTACGGAGGGGTTTGACTGAGGACACTGTTCCTCCCCAGGAACTGCTCTGAAAAAGGAGCTGAAATGCCAGTTAAGCATTTCCTTTACTGCCTGAAGCCTGAACGCTCCAGACTAAATTTGATGAGTTTACAAACTTAGTGCTTTTTTTTTTTTGCCCTTTTTTTTTTTCTTTTTTCCCCTGAGCAAGATAATAAGCTTGTAAACACCTTCACTGAGCTGGGACTGAATCAAGGTCTTCCCTTTTGTGAAACTAAGAGAAATGGCAGAAAATTCGAAGTGATGCTGCAATTGAAAGGGTAATCCAGATGAGCATTTACCTCTCATGTAGTTAGCCAGTATTTCAGCCAGTGCAGAGTGTGAGCTCACAGTGTCTGCATTAAACTCTCCTCTTTTCTTGTTGTCCTTGCACTGAAGCTAACTTCCCTTCCTGGTGACCTCTGGCTCACTGTCACTTTTATAGAAATATAGAATTAATTCCTTACATATTGTGGATTTTCTGCAGCAAGTGGCTCTTAAAGTACAATACTGAAATTCCAGCACCGCAGTTTTAATGGCTAAGCTTGCTGCTTCGGTGATGTGCAGCGACATTAAGTGATGGCACTGTCCCCAGGGTGGGCACCCCAGTGGCACTGTAGGAGACATTCTAAGCCTTTACTTTTTTTGGGAAAAAAAAAAAAACCAAAGTGCTGAGCAGAGCAGAGGAAGGAGAGCAGCTGGGGCAGCCCTGGGGCACCGTGGAGACCTGGCTAGTGGTGGCCACAGGCCACTGCTGAGGTGGTGGGGACAGCTGCGGGCCACCAGCACTGGGCAGCAACAGGGGTTCACCTGCATCTCCTGGGGCTTTGGCAGCTCCAAGACAGTTTCCTCTCTCCCACTGCAGTCTGTGTGCTACTGACACTGAAGGACGAAACGTTCATTTCTTTCCTCTTTTTACATCATTTAATGTTTTTTTTCTTTCCTTCTTTTTTTTTATTTTTTTTATTTTTTTTTAATTTCTGGGTGGCTTGTTAGAAAGAGTTTGACATTAGTTGGACTTGTGTCCCTTTACAGGCACAGGGAGAAGTATTAAAATTTCAAAACTGGGTCTTCTTAGAACAGGCTGTCACTCCTCTGATGCTGTTGATAATTTTTTAGCTTTTTTATAAATACCTTCTTTAAATGGAGGAAGTTTTGAAAAGGTAATTTTTGCATTTCTCACATGATCACGTCATCTGTCTATAGTAAGCTATTTATTAAAGAACATTTTTACTAAATATTGATTATAAAGCTAGACAAACGTAAAGCACTGTATCAGTACATTCTTGTATGAAACAGGATAGATGACTAAACAAATTCTCAAACATTTAAACAAATTATTTATACACGTAAGTAGGATTTGTTGCAAACAAGTGAAAATTGGTGCAATTTTAACTGAGTTGTTTGGTTTTTTTGTTATTTACTGAGCATTAATATCAGCTGCAACATTCTTGTTTAAAGATGCTGCTTTTCTTATGCTGGAGTAATGCAAGTGGCTTTATTATTACCTGGGTGTTTTACTTCTGATAACAGGGGATGTGATCACCTATACAAATACATAGATTTTTCTCAAATCTGATTTGATCATTCAATTCCCATTGTTACGTACAGATTAAAAAGAATTTTGCACTGGTAGGGGGTTCTAAAGCCTTGACATTGTTTTAATCTGATAACGAATGGCTTTAAGTTCGTGTTCTTTCAGTTGTTGGCAACAAATCTAAACCTGTGTTTTTTGGATTTATGAGGATAAGTCCTGCTTTGGCAATCTTGTAGATCCTCAAGAGAATAGTTAAACAGTGATTAATCATTGTTTCTTCACTGAGTGTGCAGAAAAGAATGGAAAAGCTGCATTTCACACTTCTGAAGCAATTAATCCCCATGATCTTAGCCAGGTTTGTCTTGTAGATAAGTTGGGATACAAAACTGTACCTAATTTATCAATGTATGCATGCCATAAAGTATAAAACACACAATTTATTTCATATCATTTATAGTCAAATGTAAAAAAAGAGTGACTTTGCCATATCCAAGAGTGTTTCTTACATTACCTTCATATAAACTAAGTACCAGAGATTACAATGGGATTCCTGTTTATTGTGCACATCTGGTGCAGTCACTATGCATTTTCTCATTCACTTGCTGGCATTTTTAGTGATTGTGGCATAAATCACCTTGCTAATCAGAAACATAAGTGACGGGAAGTCATCTCCTTTTTTTGAACAATGGGAAAAAACATATGGCTTCTTAGACAGGACTTGGCTGTTATGCTATTTATGTGGCATTATATTCTCTATTTAGAATTTCATATTAATTGCTGTGGTTTGATTGAAGGCATAGAATGCCCTGTGGTTTTGGTCAAAGTATTTGTTTTATAATCTGCTCATGATGCATTCCACACTCTTAATATCTGTTGTATTTGTGGATATCACAAATGGAACCAAACATGCAGGCTGTATTTTAAAATGTGATATAATGTTTTCAAACACTTTTTAATCAAATGAAATGAGTACTGTATGTTCCGAGTGACACCATATAATAGAATGTTATAAATTGTATGGCATAGTAAACAAGAGAAAGGAAATATTTGTTCTTATAGGGAACGTGAATGCTCTAAACTTCGGTTCCTGCACAGTGTCTGTCACTGGATTTACCACAGGATATATAAAACCAGTTGACGTTTGTGGGATTGTATGAAATCAGGCTAGGAGGGGAGACTGGTAGATTTTGTGAATAAAGTTTATTGATAATTTTGGTGCCCTTAAGATGATTTGTATAAAAATAGAAAAATAGAACAGCTTCAAAAAGCAATAGGATAGCACACCACCTTAATTCTTTTTGTAGTTGCTCTCTTTAAGTTTTCTACCGTTTCTTTTGTCATCTTACTTAGTGAAAGTATAACTTCACTACAAAATTTCAAATTTGGTGTATTAGTTTAACAGGACAGATTCTTCAGAATTACTCTAAAGTATGTCATTGCATCTACTAAGTGCCTTTAAATACCAAAGAAAAAAGGTTCCATCTCTTTCGAATATCTCACTGAATCTGATTTCCTAAATTTTTTTTTTTTTAGTTTTCATTCACAAAAACAAAACAAATCCAAACACACAGAAGAAAAATAAGAAACCCAAACCAAAACAACCAACCAGCTGACTAAAAAATCCCACCTAAAACACATGCACATAAACTTTCTGATTCAGTATTACTCTAACAGTTTTCACAGCCATTACTAAGTCTGGAACTGCTAGACTTAAAAAAACATTGACACCTTTCATGGTCTGACATCTCCCTGAATGGTCATTGACCTCTCCTCATGGACCTGCCGTGTGCTTACCTTGCCGCCTGCTGAAAGCAAAGATGAAGGGAGACCAGTGGTATTTTAAGTAAGATGTTCTTTACCCAGCAGCATTATAGCATGAGAACCTGTGGATTTAACTTAGCAAGTGTCGATGCTTCTTTCTGCTTGCAGGCTCCCTAAAAAACGTTTCAGTGGACCTTTATGTGCACCCTTGAGTAACCAGTTAAATTGAAGGCAGGTCTGATTTTCCTGGTGTGGTCCTAGGTTAACATTTTAGTTTGGATCAGGAATGTATCTTTGAAGCAGATTGTCCCCACTGTGCTTGTGTTCATACTGCAGAGTAGTGCCAGCATTGGGAAAATGTATTTCTTCTGGATTAATCTAAATCAGAAGTTCCTACCAGCAGCGTGTAAATGAACTACTTTTAAAACAGCTGCTAGTGGGCTTTTGGCACTGAACAGTCCAAATTAAAACCTCTTAAAAGATACATTGCCTGAACATTGGTCCTCAGCATTAACTATTTCTTCCTACCTGTCTGCCCCTATTGAGTAATTTCCAATGCTGACATAAATCCACCTTTTGTGAATCTCTTAGAAGTACCTAATGGAACTCAAACTGGTTTGTACAGATCTCGGGCTGATCATCAGGCCTGAATGGGTAACACATTTATCAGTGCATATTTTTTATTAAATTAAACAAATGGAGTTAGTGACATGAAGCTTAGTTACCATATTTAAATACTGAGTGACTTGTAAAATGATCTGGTCTTTGATGTTGTCCAGCAGTGAAACTCAGAGCTTATCATAAGGTGCAATGACAGAGAGCTAAGAGGGAAAGAACAAAAGGGATGCTCGGAAAATAGGGAGATAGAAAGGGATAAAGCTCTTGTATGTTAAATATAATTCAGTATTTTTCACAGAGAAAACTCTTGTAGAGCTGTAGTCTTTAAGGGAAAACTGTCTCATTCACTTGCATGAGTTGGCAGAGTTTTTTACTTCATGCTTTTGTGCCTGGCAATTTAGAAATTTTCTCTTGGAAAGAATTAGAAGATATATAAACTGTAGACTTACAGTTTAAAGCTCTTTTCAAAATGGATAATTGTAGAATTCCCTTATTTGCCCTAAAACCAAGCTTACTTTTGCCCATCACAATGTAAAAAAAAACATTATGCATATCGGACACATTTTAATGAGACATATTTTAAAATTCCTGTCAATGAGTTGCGAATTCATCAGCAGAAACAGTTTAGGAAGTTCACTTTCTTTGATAAATAGTCACAAACAACTCAGGAGAGGGTTAAAGACAGTGTTTAGATAAATTCATTCTCCTTCTAATGAGGAGGGTGGATAAAATAATTTACTTCATTTTAATACAGTTATTTAAAACTTAAATTTTGAGTTTACAACCATCTGTCTCAAGGGCTAAGCTCACTATAAACTATTATAATCATTTAAATAAATAGAGGAAAAAACAATCCGTTCAATATGTTGAATCAATATGTCATGCTTTGAATATCTATATAATTTTCCTCACATTAGGATCCGTGGCACATGTACAGTACAATATGGTCTATAAATAGGCCTGGAAAGAATACGGCTGTGTTTTGAACTGCAGGGGGAACAACAGCGCTCCCCAGAACTTGGTACTTAGTTTTGCCTACCAGCAGTCTCTCCCTCTAATCAGGGTGTGATTCAAAGCCTAACCAACTCTCATTAAAAGAAGGTAAATTTTAATGGCTGTGAGGTAGTGGAGCATATCTTTGTCATGACTTTTGTCCACCACAAGAAGTATATTCATGTGGTGTCTGCATTTGGTTCCCTGGTTGGGCTTGGAGAAAACTGTTTTTTTCCTGCTCTCATCAGCATGGTTTGGTGTTTCCACTTTGAAATGACTGAATTGTGCAGTGTTCCTGTCCAGTTAGCTTGGCCAAATGAATTAAGTGTGTGCGGCTAGAGGAGTCAATGCGTGTTTACAGCACCTAACGGAAGAGTGTATGTATGTTATATAGAGTACCTACTCTAATCACTTGGAAAATACAGACTGAAACATAAACTGTGGGCCCACCTAAAGCTAGATAGCTCAGGAGTACTGATGAAAAGAAACAAAGAGAAAATGATGGATGGACAGACATGGGTGAAATTCACAGAAGGAAGGCTCTAAAAGATATTTATAGTATCTAAGCTCCAAGTCAGCTTTGTCCAGGATTGAAGATGTTCATTGTTTTTACTGCCAAGGAATTATTTAATCATTTTTAAGTAGCTTCACAGACTGTATTATGAAAGTATGTTGAAGACATGGCTATTGTAAAAATAAGTGGCTTATAATATTTAAGAGATTCAGTACATTTAAAATGTAAATTTTGCTTACATAATACAAGTCAGGTCTAAAGCTCTGTGTAAAGAACAATATCAGGGTCTGTGTAACTGAAAATACCAGCTTATTGTAAACTGCCCTTGTACTTTTGTCGTGGGTAAAGAGTAAAAATATAACTGTATGATAGGAATGAGACAAAAGATAGCAGTGAAGGAGCAGCGGAAGCACAGTAGGTCCTGAAGCATATTCTGGGACTCCAGTCTATGAACTACGTAAATTCAGAAGCTGCCATGTTCCGAGTTACAGAATGAGAAATCCCTTGGGGGTTTGTAGTGACATCATGAGAAATAGCTCATGAGGTTTGGTTTTGATGTCACTTGAATCCTCTGATGAAGTCATGGCCTGGTAATTTATCTGTCATTTGTATTTATACTGAAAATAAAATTCTTAAGGTTAAATGGATGGATAACATTTCATTATCTTCTGTTCCTCACTTGTAAAAGTAACATACCCTCTCAAAGATACTTAAAAAGGAAAATGCACTACTTGTCTTAACATTATGTCTTGCTTTTCTGCAGTTGAATCTAAATTAGAGCAAGTGTAATGTATTTCTGTTGTGTGAAAGGAGAACATTAGGATTAGAAGAGAATATTGACGATCAAGAAAGCTGGATTCTTGTTTCATGTATATCACTGACTCAAGCCACAAGAGCCTGTAAAAGCCAACTCCTGACCAAAAACGTACTGAAATCTTTGTACACACTCCCTTAAGTTCCACATGAACACAGAAAAGTATAGCGTTCCATATACGTGGAGTATTTTACACCGTTGAAGCCTTGACATATGGTTGTGGGTGTCACCCAGCATCCTTGTGCCTCACTTTCTGTATCCATAAGATGAAGAAAATGCTTTGCAAGTAGGTTCGACTCAGCAGTATTTGGAAAGCATTGTGGTTTGCATACAAAACAGAGATTTTTTTTCTAAAATATTGAAGTCTGTTGTTGAGTGGTCAGCACTGTTAAACACCTGACATCTGAGTACTGGTCAGAATGCAAATATTCCAAATACCTATGTTAGTGTACTTTTTAGATTTCTAATACAATAATGTTAATATCCATTGTGGTGCATTAATTTGAGATAAATTTTAGCCACTTGCACACTTGGAACCTTTTAATGTTGTTTTGTGTAATGCTGGTCTCCATTTTCTTCATATTTCTGTCTCTTAGATGTTAGTATTTAAGAAAATCTGAATCATCTTATTCAGTTAGATGAAATACCTGTTTTTTTCACCATTTTGTTTTGCTAGACAGCTTGGGCAAATTGCATATTTTTCCTCTTAAGTTTTTCAAGTAAGGAGAATGTAAGAATAGCTTAACTTTTCTAGACGTTCTTTAGTTTCTTCAGCAGCAAAAATACGCATTTGTTTATCCAGATCTATTCAGACTTATGCATGCTAAGACCCATTGAAAGCTGAAGTCTCTATGTAATTTATTTTCACTGTGTAGTGTAAACTGCTGTGCTGTATATACATTTTATATTTATGTCAGGAAAGGGTTGCAGAGGGGTACTTTAAAACCACCTTTTCGGCTCTAAATAGCTATTGTGTACATATGGTAAGGTACTGCTGCTTAACAATTAGTAACTGCTTTGATGAAACTAAATTACATGTTTAAGTTCCCATCAGGAAGTCGCTTCACATATCTGTATTAATGTATTCAAGGCTCGAGAAGGAAAGTTAATTTTCCAGCTTAAATATTTAATTCAAGCTTAAAATTTAGTCTGTAATTAGAGCTCCCAAATGGCAGGAACATGGAGTATTTGTCCATTTTAATTAGATTGTTGTTTACCTATTAATTATATATCATATCTTGTCATATAGTTTTGATGGTAACAGATGGTGCTAGGAGTTAGTAAGGGTTTGAACAAAATAAGATTTCACATGATTTATTAAGTTGCACTTTATTAGTGAGTGGTCTGCTTTCGTCAGGTTATTCTGTGGAATAAAAAGTTTGAAACGTTTCACTAATTTTGTTGATTACTCTGTATATGCTGTATGGAAATATTGAGTTTAACTCCAAAAGGTGCATTCTTTATGTTTAGAAGAAGACATAATGCTTCTTCTGTTTCTCTAAAGTTAGAATCCATTAGACTACCCACGTGATGGTAACCTGACATTTTTTTCTTTTTTTCTATATGTTGTAGATAAGATTTTTCAAGAGCAACGTCTCTTTTATCTGCAAAAAGTACTGTCTGGAGCAGTTGTTTCAGAGGGGAAAGACCTGACTGAGTTGTAAAAATGTTGACTTCTGCACAAAATCTGTGGTTTCAAAGGGCTGAAAATCCCAGGAAATCAATTCATTGACTGTTGGTTTTAAAATACGTGTGTGTATACACATATGCGCCTCTACCACACCCAGCAAGCATTTAAATGTGAAAGCTAACAGAGCTTTTTCAGAATTCTGTAGTTCTGGAGAAATCATATGATATGTCTTCACCCAATATGTGAGTACTTTTCCAGTTCTTTGTTAATATTTACTGGTGACACGGCATTACCTTCATCACACAACCATATCTTACTAGGTTCATTAGTTCTGTATGCAAAGTGTCTGTCCGCTTAAGGATGTTTTAATGGAATTAGTGCAGGGCAGTCCACATTGTAAGGCATGCACACACATATGTAAATCATACCTTGTGATATTTTGGGGTTCTCATTTAAATATTCCCTTTTAAGACGTGAGAGAAAAGAAAAATAAAGTGAGAATAAGGGAAACCTCTTCTGAATTTTGAAAGATTAAAAAGAGAGAGAGAGAAGGATGGAAGAATTCTTCAAAGAAAAAGTCTCTATTGGAATTTTTGGGGTTCCTGAGAAAGAACAGGAAATGCAAGTAGATACATGACTCAAGTGAAACAGGGAAAAAGTTAAGAAGGTACGTAAGTAAACAAGATTGTATAGTACAAGTTGAAGCAAGTATATGTGGGGTCTAAAAAAAAAAAAAAGAGGCTTGAAACAGGTAAAGATTCAGTAGATGTGCGCATGAGCTGTTGCATGAACCATGTTGGAAATGGAAGTGGCTTTATCTATGGAGATTCTGCACAGTGAAACTAATCAGCAATGGAGCTTAGCAGCGTGGTGGTTGTTGGTCATTAAGTACTGATTTGGGAGTATTTGAGCTTTTAAATCCACTTTATCATAGATCATTTGAACTATTCTGGTTTCGTTCACTGGAGGGGAGAGAGGAGAGACAGGTTTCTGAAGTCCAGGTCAGTTCATAAGCTCTGTCTTACAAAGCAAAGTAACTACATCTTTTTCTTTGTGACAGACTGGTCTTTCTGTTTTCTCTGGTTGCTTTTTTGGGACCGTGATAGCTTAATCCCTTTGGGGTATAATATACCTGAATAAATGAAGATCCTTTTCCTGTAATCCCCTTTTTTTTTTTTTAAATCTAATTATATACTTCTGTCTTCCTTCTTCCTTCCTTTTGTCCCCTTGCCAAGTGAAAAAAACATGCACGATCATCAGAACTGTACCTGCTTCTTGACATTGACCATGGCTCCAAGGAAATTGTAAGAGTCAGAGTTTCGCTAGTGAAAAGTAGGCAGATGGCTGCAGTACACACACTGATTTCAAGGCTTGCTTCAGTGGGCGACTTGACAAACAGGAGATCTACGAAACTGCCTCCTTGTTCTGGGACTCACTTTGTCCGTGCACCAGCAGCAACAGATGCTTGATGCTGACACTAGTTCGTTTTTCTCCCCACGTAACTTTGGTCACATACTCTGAGTTGGGTTTACTGTGACCTCTCACTTGTTTCATAATTGTCCCCATCAGCATGGTTGCTACCTTAAAAAGTATTGATAAATATGCCTGTGTTCAAATCAACTGGAGGTGGGGTGAGTAGGGGGAGGTGTTTGGGAGTGTGTATGTATCTTGGACATGTTCCCAAGCCGAGGATCATTTTATCACCACCTACATCTAAAAAGAACCACTATGCTGAAATTGTGCAGTTTGATTAGCTAGGAAAAGCTAAGTGACTTGGCCTATTGCCTCTTGTATGTGTGAAAAGATTACCTTCTGAAAATGTGACCTTTTATCCTCTTTTGCTCAGATACTGGATTTTTCCCTATGATTTGTAGAACTGTGTTAATAACATAGAAAACTGCATTCAATTGTTAGCGGGTGAAATATAAGTGATTACAAAAACATTAACACAAGATAGTACTAGTAAAAATATTCTACTTGCTGAGCTTGCACCATCAGAATTTATTTATACATTTTATGCAAAAATACAGGGTTAATTTTTTTGTTCCTTTGACCCTGTATATCAAATGTGATAAAATATGCTATCCTGCAGCTAAAAGCAGATGGAAAAATAAATTGAAGAACAGCATTTAACTGCAGCCTTATCCTAGTTCATATAAAAATATTATAAAAATAAAACAGAGACATAACTGGGTCATTGAAATGTTCTTTAAGAAAGGCTGCTTATGCAACAAAATTACCCCATTTTCAAATACTGTGGTTTATAACATTCCTTAAAAAAAATAAATAAAAATTTTTAAAAAGGCTTCTGAAATATAGTAGCATGAATTTTCTTTTTAAAATAGTTTGTGCTCTTTGGAGTCAATCTTTCATTGAGAATTTTTGTTTGTTTCTTTTGGAACATAATAAAAGTAGTGTGTTTGCATTAAGGCTTTCTTACGGCCATTAGAGAGTTTTGAATCATCTCTTCCAGTTTATTGCGGTGCCTAGCAGGGCTTCAGCTTTGCTTGCTACCTTTCTTTGGAATATCAGTCCCGTTTATAGCTTCCAGAATAATTCTGGTTTTGTGTTTGACTTTATAAATGGGTTTTGAAGGAGAAGTGCAAAAACCATAGTACTGGTAAAATATGTTGTGGATGCTTTGATAGTGAGTGCAGCCAACAGTGACATACTGTCATTTCTCAGTTCTTGACCATTTCACCAGATCTACCTTAGGTGTCAGACTGAGGAGCACCGAATCTCCCCCACAAAGGCACCTGCTTCTCTCCTGGATTGTCTAAGCAGCTTCAGCATCTCATTTTAGTCTATAAAGTCTAATTTGACTTAGAAGTCTTAAAGCACCCTAAATTAGGCAGTGTGGATAACCCTGGGAGTGGAAATGTGAACACCAGCTAATCATGTAGGAGCATCAGAGTGAAGCTCACTGTTTATGCAGACAGGGGCTTCAAATAAGAGGAGTGGGATTCTTACCAAGAGAACTGCGAGAAGAAGCAGCAAGATTCATAGCAGATGAGTAATAAAATGGCATTCATCAAATAAGCAGCCTCTATCAGTGCGTGTATTAGAACAGACCTAGTTAGTTTATAGCACTGTGTGGGAGAAATGGCTCAACCTAAACTAATCATTTTGGAAATGTTAATGCTATTACATTTGTTTTCACATGTAAGGCACGGCTTTCTTGTTCATCAGGAAAGGTGCGATCCACACCATCCTGTGATGATGATTGAGCAAAACCGTACGGGGTAGGCATTGAAATACCAAAATGAAGAAACAATCTGCTGCCAGAGGATGGTTGTTCTCGAACAGAACAGTCAGGTTGCAATTCTTCTGGAAGGAAAACTTGTCTTTGCTGAATACAAGTGTACTTTGTTGTAATTCTCTAAGGGAATATGAAAAGCATATGATAAACCTTTAATACATGCTGTCAAATTGTCTACAAAAATGGCCCATGTGTTGAAAGAATAAGTATCATATAAGGAGACAAGTACATAAGAAAGAGACTTCTTTTCATCTCTAGTTCCCTTTTTCAGATTTAGCTCTTGCTGCCATAGCTAAGGAAGGTCAACATCTATATAAATGATTAGTAAGATTAGTCAAGAGCTGTTCTGAAACTGCCTACACGATTCTTGCATCCATGAAAGTTTTTTCCTGTGATTTTTTTTTTCTTCTCATTGACTTTAGTTCTGAGCTGGATTTATAGTGATCCTTTGCTCAGAAAGTGATGAGCATAATTTAATTTTGAATTCATCAGAGATGCACAGAAAGCTCAGATAGGTTACAGAG